>NC_037674.1:31911053-32028279 GCF_003255815.1 Theropithecus gelada | reverse complement strand
AACTATCACAAGAACAGAAAACCAAACACCGCATGTTCTCACTCATAGGTGGGAACTGAACAATCAGATCACTTGGACTCAGGAAGGGGAACATCACACACCGGGGCCTATCATGGGGAGGGGGCAGGGGGGAGGGATTGCATTGGGAGTTATACCTGATGTAAATGACGAGTTGATGGGTGCAGCAGACCAACATGGCACAAGTATACATATGTAACAAACCTGCACGTTATGCACATGTACCCTACAACTTAAAGTATAATAATAATAAATAAATTAAAAAAAAAAAATGATGGGAAAGTTCAGACAGTAAGTCAGGAGAACCAAAAGAATGGCGTTCTAGAGGCCAAGGGCGTATGATGTCAGAAGTTCGAAGTACGATGTCAGAATCATCCAAATAACTTCCTGTGTGCTGATTCTATACTCACGAGTCATCTTTTGTAATTTGGCTTCTCATGTAAATGTTCCTTTGAATGAAAATGTTAACCAGCTTTCTGGTCTCCATGGCAGTTGTGTTTTTCATGAAGAACAACAAAAAACAATTGCAATTCTCGTTTACACATCAGTCTCAGTAAGTTTGGTTGGTATGAATCATCCCGCAGGATTCAAATTAGTTCTGGAAACTGGCAACATTGAGCTTTTGTCTCTACAAAGTGAGGACTAGACTCTAGAATACAGAGTGCAATCTTCTCTTTCATCCTGTTACAAATAAAAATAATAGGATGCCATCATTTTGTTTTATTTTTTATTTTTATTTTTTATTTTCATAGGTTTTTGGGGAACAGGTGGTGTCTGGTTACATGAATACGTTCTTTAGTGGTGATTTCTGAGATTATGGCGCACCCATCACCCGAGCAGTATACACTCTATCCAATGTATGGTCTTTCATGCCTCACTCCCCTCCCACGCTCTCCGCGGAGTCCCCCAAGTCCACTGTATCATTACTATGCCTTTGCATCCTTACAACTTAGTTCCCACTTATGAGAACATACAATGTTTGGTTTTCCATTCCTGAGTTACTTCACTTAAAACAATGGTCTCCAATTCCATCCAGGTTGCTACGACTGCCATTATTTCATTCCTTTTTATGAGGATGCCATTGTTTTGGACCAAACTCCTGCACTAAGCCCCAACAGACTAGACTAAAAGTCAACATGGAGTTACCCATGCTCACAAAACTGAAACTGAGTTGTTATGTGGCCTTCTGAGAAATCAGGAGAGAGGTAACAGCCTAATTTCCCAAACAGGCCAGTTTAAACCTTCAATCCCCATAATAATGAAGTTCTCTGTTTTAACTCGTTTGTTTGTTTTTGAGACAGAGTCTTGATCTGTTGCTCAGGCTGGACTGCAGCGGCAGGATCATGGCTCACTGCAGCCTTGAACTCCTGAACTGAAGGAATCCTCCTGCCTCAGGCTCCTCAGTAGCTGGGACTACAGGTACACACCACCACACCCGGCTGCTATTGTTCTTACAATAGTAACCTGGAGTAACCTGATATTAATCAATCAGTTTTCTTTCTATTATTCTGTCTCACTGCCCCACCTTACAAGGAAAGTAACTTTGAAATGATCAACTTGTTTTTTGTTGTTTCTTTCTTCAGCCCTTTTTCTGTCTATAAAGCCAACCACATCTGCTCCATTCAAGGGAACACCTATTCTGTTTTATGGAATGAAGTGGTGCCTGAATCTAGAATTGCAATAAAGCCAAGTGAGATCTTTAAATTCGTTGTAATTTTGCCTGACACTGTAGCATGCTTTGCTAACCTGTAGGGACTGTATTTGAAAAACGACGTCTTAAGAATATTTCAAGATTTTGGAATTTTTAAACTTTCCATGTTTGCTGTTTTGACTATTTTCTGTCTTTTCCTGTAAAGTTTATTTTCAGGGCCAGCAGGAAAGGGAAAGCTGGGTAGATGATCCCAGGCCCATTTGGGAGAAGGCTAGGTCATGGTTACCTCCAAGTACACAAGATCTGTAGGAGTGATCCAGGTGGCCTTTGGGGAAGATTAATTTGGGGGCAGTAATCAATATGGAGACTACAATAATGATAAACACTTGAGGAAAGCCAGGGAAAGCTGGATGAGAGAGAAGAAACTGAATTCAAATAGGAAGACGAATTAGCAAGATTCAGTGATTGAACAGGGTGTCTGTTAAGGATCCTACGAGGCAAGATTTCAAGTCTTGGTCACTCACAAGCTGCACCAGTAATGCCATTGCTCTTGAGAAGACAATCAGTTTAGGAAACTTTCCTTACAGATCAGAATACAACTTTTAGCAAGTATTTATGCAAGCAGTATCTTGGCAAGTGTTCTTCTTGTAAATTCTTATACTCTCGTTGTCATAACTTTTGAAAATGCTATTACAGGTTAATATCCAGATGGCAGAATTAGGAATTAAGAGTGTGAAAGTTAATCATTCGAATTGGGTCACTCTTGTCATAGCCAACTAAAAGAGTGGAGAAGCCAGTGGTGGGGGAAGCAGGGCACATAACATTGCTCCAAGAATAGAATTCTCTGCAAGCCTGGCTGCTGAAACCACCTGCTGTAACCTGAAATAAGTTTTATCTTCAGGTTTTAGCTTCTGAAAGAACCTGCTGCAGCTGTAGGGCAAGTTTTACAAACCCCCTTCACTCACCAATCAGAACTAACCAGCTGCCCAAAACTTTACTAAATGTCAATGAACTTTCTGGAAAAACAACAGATAATTTTTTTTTTTTTAAATAAAACCCCCTAACTCCTCTTTGTTCTTCTCACATACTGAAGACCACCCTGTATTTGTAATAACCTGAACTTGCAATTACTGTGTCCCAAATGAAACGCTAAATGTAGAGATTCGTCTCTTCGTATTTGACTTCGACAGGGTCGCAAGCAAAACCACACATTTAAAACAGACTTGGTAAAATCAGCCAATTATGAAAAGAAACGGACGATTCCTTTTTCTCTTCTGGTTTAGTCTTCGCCCCGCAGCCTCCGCGATTCTTTCGAACGGCGGTTCTACCCCGTGACCTTTTCACTTTCCAAGTCAACGGACTGGGGGTCGTTACACACGCGGAGGGCCCGGAACGCACGGCTCCTCGCCTGCAAATTCCGAGCAGTCTGGATTTTGGGGCTGCCGCCCGGCCACACCAACGAGCAGCTCGCACCCACATGGTGACCAGGCCCTGGCCCTCGCCCCCGACCGGCGCATGGGTCTTCGAGGGCCCGCGACGCGGCGCACATGTCGGTGCCCGCCTCCCGCGTCGGCGACAAGACAGGGAGCTCGGACACGGGGAGGCTGACCCGGAGCCTACCCATGAGGCAGCGCGCCGGCTGCACGAGAGCCCCCCCTTTCCACGGCTCGGCTGCCAGCTCCGCAATGGGAGCCGCCGCCGTCGCCGCAGTGTAGTTTTTCGTGCTCCTCCTTTTCCTCCTCCTCTTTCTCCTCCTCCTCAGGGCTCCAGTCAGGCCGATCCGCTCCGCTCACGGTAAGCGCCCCCCGCCCCCGCCCGCCCTGCGCTGCAGCAGGCAGAGGCCCTCCCGCGCGGCCTGCGCCGCCTCACTCCGGGGGCGCTGGACTGGGGGTCTTGAGGCCGGCGCGGGTCGTCGGGAGCGCCCAGGGCGCGGGGGAGGAGACCGGCTGCGCGGCGGCGGCCGGACCGCCATCTTGCGTCGGCCCAGGCGGGGGAGGAGGGATCCCGGCGCGACGCGGCAGCCGCCTCGGCAGCCGCCTCGGCTGCTGCAGGCCTGGGCCGCGCGGGCCGCCGCCTTCTGCTCCTCCACCACCTCCCCTCCCAGGCCTGTACGCCTGTTTGTCCCCAGCCTGGTTTTGGCTTTTCTCTCTGGAGGCAACTCCCTTTGGTACATTTTGTGCCGATGTTTGGCCAAGACCCATGCTTCTCACACCACAGCCCACCCCCGTGTCTCTTCAGTCGTAGGAAAGGAGACCAAAAGGGGGTTCGGGATTTGCAGGCACAGGGCCCGTCGTTTGGCCCAGATGACCGGTCGTTCCACGTTTGCACCCTCATTTTTGTCAAAGGGACCTCCCCTGCTCTGCCATAGAATTCCCATTATTGTCTACAGAAGAAGGGCCCTGAGGAGAAACGTGGAGTTGGAGACACAATTTTCTGAGCTTTGCAAGGTTCACTTACTGAGACGGAAAGAATGATCTCACTCTGAGGTTTTAGCCTGCTCCAGCGATGGAAGGAGTTCCTCCCAACTTATCTCAAGTTTTAACGCTTTTAAGGAGAAATCTGCTGGAGAGGAAAAACGTCAAGGTGAACCCGCTTCTGCAAGCACGGGAGACCTTTGGCCAAGAGTCTTTGTTTGCGAAGATTCGTTAGTTTAAAAAAAAAAATCTGTCATCTTAAATATTTGGCTTTATTGTTTTCAGGTTTGGACAGAATTTGTCTTTTTTAGTGCCATGAAACATAAAATGGAACGCTGGAAGGAGAGTTTTAAAGCACAAAAGCTGCCTCTTAGCATCTGTAAGGTGTCCTGCTTTGGGGGACTACTGTGCCAACTCCAGCTGTCTCCACGCAGAAACTTAACCAGGGAAGGCACTGGTTTGCTTATACCATTGTTAGGGCTGTGTGCCTCTGATGTTTTAACATCATTACAAATACCTTTGTAATTGTGTCTTGCTTTTGTTTCTTTCTTTGATAACCCCTGATTTGTATCTCTTAGCAAACCCTTTTGAAGTGGTCTAGGTTGCGGGAATCATTTTGCAGGCAAGGAAACAGCCTCAGGGAGAGGACTTGAATGAGGTCACTAACTAGGAAGAGCCAAGGCCAATTATATTAATAGAACCGTAGGTCTTCTGACTCCTTCTCCAGTGCTCAACGCTAGTATATACCATTTTTGTGGGAACGAAGTAGATGATAGGCAAGGAGGCTCACCTAAAGATTTTAAGAAATACTACCCAATTGCCCTTTCGTTGATATTTTTATGTTTTACTTTTGAAATGCGGGTGTTATGTTGCCCAGGCTGGTCTCAGACTCCTGGGCTCAAGCTGACCTCTCAGCCTCCGTAGCTGGGATTACAGGTGTGCATCATCTAGCCTGGCTTTTATATTTTTATTTTCGAATGAATTTATTAACTTTGCAACTTGTTATTTTTTTCGAAAATATTGAAAAGTTAAATAGCCCATTTGAACACCATACCTACCACCTAGTTTTAACGCTACCTTTTTGCCATATTTGCGTTTTCCACTTCCCTCACATTCTGTTTTCCGAACATTTCAAAGTGCGTTACGGATATGACAGTTCAGCCCTAAATGCTGCATGTGTGTCAGTATGTATTTCGTAAGAGATCAAGGCCATTTTTCTGTGTAACAGTACCACAATCACACTTAAGAAAGTGAAGAATATTCCTTACACTCTAACATGTGGTGTAGTATATATTCACATTTCCCCCCATTTCTTCGAAATTCCTTTTCAATCGTTTTGTTGTTGTTGTTGTTGTTGAGATAGGTACTTGCTCTGTGTCCCAGGATGGAGTGCTGTGGAGCAGTCTTGGCTCGCTGCATCCTTGACCTTCTTCCTGGGCTCAAGCCATCCTTCCACCTCAGCCTCCTGAGTGGCTGGGAACCCAGGAGCACACCACCACACCCAGCTAATTTTTGTATTTTTTGTAGAGATGGGGTTTTGCAGTGTTGCCTAGGCTGGTCTCAAACTCCTGGGTTCAAGTGATCCACCTGCCCCGGCCTCCCAAAGTGCTGGGATTGCAGATGTGAGCCACAGCGCTGGGTGACATTGATCTTTTGGAGAGACCAGGTCTGTAGTCTTATAGAATAACCCATATTCCATGTTTTAGTGATAGTTCCTCCTCGTAGTGTTTAAATTTGTTCCCTCTATCCTGTTTTCTGTAAACTTGGAATTGGGTCTAAAGGCTTGAATATATTCAGGTTTAATATATTTTTTTTTTGATAGGAATACTTTGTAAGTCATGCAGTATGCTTCATTGCATACAACATCCAATGGCACATAAAGTAGGCTTGTCTTACTAATAATCCTAAATTTGACAGGCTATCTTTCCATTGTAAGCATTTCCTTCTGCAATTAGCAAGCAATTTGTGGTGTGATATTTTGGCATTAGGGTGAGAATTTATCTGCAGTAATCTGATAAACACAGTTGGGAGCAGTCCTTAGGTATGGGTTTGGAAGTTAGGAAGAAGGAGGAGTGGAGACAATTCTGGAGGAAATGCTAACCTATCTACTTTAGGGAACTTGGAATGCTACTGTGTGTCGGCATCAGAGCCTAGGGAGACTAGGAGAGAGGAGGCAGAAAGTAGATGTCAGAAAGACTTTGCCTTCTTTGAAAGTTTCCTTAGGACCATTTTGGCAGTAGTAAGCTATGGTAAATAGAAAAGTTCTGAAGTAGTTTGATGTTGAAGGATTGCAAGTGCTTCAACTGGAACATCTGTCCAGTTAGGCTACTAATCCAGTCTTTTTTCATTCCAGTGTTTTATTAATCAGCATTGGCTCACTGAAATAGCAATTTTCACAAATGAAAAGTCAACTGTAGTTTTAGGTGACAGGAAATTGGAAATTTCTATTGACAACATATTTTGTTATTCCAAAAGCAAGTTTTGGAAGATGAGGAATGTTTTTGATATATTCACTAATTAAATATATAAATCCTGAATAGTTTTTTTCTTGCTTTAGAGAAGAATTAAAAAACTGTTTGACTTTTCAGTCAGATTTCTTTAAATAGTGATTTAAATAATGACTTGATTTACTTAGTGCCTTGTATCAAAAATTGTATGTTTAGAATTTTAATTCATTTCTCCAAAGCAATTTTAAGGATTCTCTTAACCCTCAGTATAGGAGGAAAAGTATACAATTATCATTATCATCTGGGTCAAAAGGGACTGTTACTTTTTTGCATTTTAAGTTATGTATAATTTATAGGAGTAAAAATATATCATAATGTAAAACAACTTATTGGAGCTTTTAATAAGAATTTAAATATAGCAATTCTCTTTGTATATACTTAGAAAAATAAAAAACAAAATATCTATTTCATGCATTTAATTACATGACACCCCTACAACAAATATACATCACATTTGAACGCTTTATGTAAACATTCTTATTATTTAATAACACCCATTTTTTTCCTTTTTGAGTTTTTGTATCTATACAAAGAACATCTTCCTTTCTTCCCATTTTCAGATATGTGCAAAAATCATTCTGGTTAGAGGATAAGACAACATTCCCTTCCTAGTTTCTGCAAGTTATTTTCCTAGTTGCATGAGGAATTTCTTCTTGGTAACTTACAGTTTTGTAACTGAAGCTTTTCCCATACAATGAAAGTATACTCTGAACTAATACCAGTCATAAGCCATCTTCAAGTCATTCTCTTCCAAGTATTGTTTCTGACCCAGTTTTTGAATGTATCACTCCTGTAGTCTTTTTGTAATACAGATCACTTCAGGTTAATTTATGTAAGGATTTAAAATTCATTGATGGTTGAGATGAATTGAGCTGAGAATTCTGGGTAGGTATAGTTTTCCTTAGGACAATAAGAATCATGAAGTATATTCGAAATCCAGATTTTGTGCGATTGACTTCTTTTGCTTTTCCATTTGTGAAAATTCATAGAAGTTCAATGCTGTTCTTCATAAGAGTGCCAACAAGGAGAGTTTGATGCTGTATGATATTCAGCCAAGTCTAAATTTGTAAAAAATTTGTCACAAGTTATATGTCTGACAGAGTTTTGAAATTTTTCTGGCATTTCTTATATATCAATCTTGATTCTGCTCTCATACCTTTTCCAAATCTCTGTGTAGATCTACATTGTCCAAGCTTATCATATTTCATTGTCACCTGTTGCTCAGATTTTCATTTCCTGTTTTTCACCTTTGAAGGTATTTCTGCCTGAAATGGGCAACATCATCTGAATGGAATTAATTATAGATGCTCCTTGAATTACGATAGGTTACATCCTTGATAAACCCATCATTAGTTGAAAGTATCATGAGTTGAAAATGCATTTAATGCACCTAACATACTGAACATCATACCTTGGTTTAGCCTACCTCAAATATGCACAGAACATTCACAGTAGTCTACAATTGGGCAACATCATCTAACTTAAAACTTATAATAATAAAGTGTTGAATATCTCGTGTAATTTATTGAGTACTGTACTGAAAGTGAAAAACAGAATGGTTGTATGAGTACTTGAAGTAATGAATGCACTTTGACACCATGATAGAGTTGAAAAATTGTTTTAAGTTGAACCATCTTAAGTTGGAGACTGTCTGTACTTAGCACCTTTCATACATGACCCTGGAACTATTTGTCTTATGAATACTGATTCTAAATTTCAAATGCTTCCCTAATAGGTTCTTGCTTGTCATTCCTTCTGGGTTGCCTTTTTGCATGTACATCATCAAAATGTGATACTGGAAGAGTTTTTGAAACCTTTGATAGTTCACAATTTTGTTGAAGACAGTATATCTATCTTCTTTGCTCCACAATTGCAAGATATTTTCAATTTCAGATTTATAAATAATTAAAATGATCAATCCGATGAATTTTTAAAAATGTCTTCATTTTCTGTTTCCTTCCAGTCACCTTTGCATACACCTGCATTCAATACTTGTGCACTTAAGCGTTGTATCAAGGCTGGGTGTGGTGACTTACGCCTATAATCCCAGCACTTTGGGAGGCCAAGGTGGGATTACTTGAGCCTAGGAGTTTAAGACTAGCCAGGGCAACATAAGGAGACCTTGTCTCTACAAAAAATAAAAACTTAGCTGGGTGTAGTGGCGTATGCCTGTGGTCCCAGATACTTGGGAGGCTAAGGTGGGAGGATCACTTGAGCCTGGAAGGTCTGGGCCGCAGTGAGCTGCGATTGTGCCACTGCATTGCAGCCTGGGTGACAGAGTGAGACCCTGTCTCTTAAAAACAAAATTGTATTAAGTAAAATTTTAGCACACACTTGTAAGGGATCAAAGACTGTCACATTTTCTTTGAGCAGAACAGCATGGTCCATACTCTTAATGTAAAAATACTGTGTGATGAAGTTCTTCCCGCTGAATGAGAATGCCATATTTCCTTTTTGTTTTTAGAAATACGATGTTCTCTCATCGATTAAGTTTGAGAGAATTTGTCTAGAATAACTCATCTGAGGACTCAGTCTGAGATTTCCCTTACAAACTCATTTTCACTACCATCATTAAGAGTCTAAAGTGTGCTATCCATCTTTGTGTTAATCTTCTGGTTCATCTAATAGTTGTGAAGTGCCTTCCTCTGTTAATTTTCTTCTCCCATTTTGGTCAGAAAATGAAGTCTGAGTTCTTAACTGTATTCAGTGAAAACTAAAAACAGATGAAGGGGATCAGAATATGCCACTCAAGCATAAGGATTATTTTGAGTTGAAGGGAAGTGAGAATCAATAGATGCAGGAAGAGTTCTGTGCCCTCCCCTTATTTGCCTAGTACCTAGTAGTAGCAGAGCATTAATTTCTATCTTTTTTCTTTCCTTTTTTTTTTTTTTTTTTTTTTTTTTGAGACGGTGTCTTGCTCTTGTCCAGGCTAGAGTGCAGTGGCATGATCTTGGCTCTCTGCAACCTCCATCTCCCGGGTTCAAGTGATTCTCCTGCCTCAGCCTCCTGAGTAGCTGGAACTACAGGCGTGCATCACCATGCCTGGCTAATTTTGTATTTTTAGTAGAGGAGATTTTGCCATGTTGGCCAGGCTGGTCCCAAGCTCCTGACTTCAGGTGATCTGCCCACCTCGGCC
The DNA here is from genome assembly GCF_003255815.1 of Theropithecus gelada. Taxonomy (NCBI): domain Eukaryota; kingdom Metazoa; phylum Chordata; class Mammalia; order Primates; family Cercopithecidae; genus Theropithecus; species Theropithecus gelada. The sequence goes on along the minus strand of NC_037674.1, from coordinate 32,018,553 downwards.
TCCCAAAGTGCTGGGATTACAGGCATGAGCCACCACGCCCAGCCAATTTCCTTCTTGCAACAGGGAGGAAAGAGCAACTCTTTTCCCTTGAGATGGAGAGTCAAGGCAGAGATGAGTTTGTATAAACAAACTTTACTGAAATAACCGTTATCTTCCATTAGTTCTCCCATCTTTTTCTAGCCACTTTCCCATGGTTTATTGTCCCTGATATTCCAAGTTCCCTTTTTTGGGGGAATTAAAATAGTATAAAAGCCCCTACGTCTAACTACTTGTTTGAGTTTCACTTCTTTTTTGTGAACTCCTGTGCATGTAAATACTAATAAAAATCGTATGTTTCTTCTCTTGTGAATCTGTCTTTTCATAGTTTTAATTCACAGGCCATGAGGTACTGAACCAAAGATGATAGAGGAATTGTTTTCCCTCCCTGACATAGACTACAAAAATGTCTTCAGTTTTCTATATGTCTTTGAAAGTTGATGCAATATTTTTGCAAAACTATAAGAAAACTGGAAAATAAATGAGAAAAATGAAGGCTAATGCATTAGTGATGATTTATTTCACTGTTATTCTTTTAGGCAGTCCCATTTTCTTATTTTTTTAGCGTAGTTGGGATTAATTGATGAACAATGGTGAAATAATACCTAGAATGATGGAGTTAGCAAAATATTTCAAGATGTAGGAAGAATAAAGTCACTAACATCCCATAACGTATTTTAGATTGATAAAAGGATTCTGTTATAGACCCACATAATAATTGTAAGATATAAAGAGTTTTAATCTATTTAAAAGTAGTAAGTAAATTTTCCCCTCTTTGTTTAAAGATCTCTAGGAAACAATGTGAATAATAAAATGTCAGTCTTTCTAAGTAGTAACTGCTGAAGAAAGAAAGTAAAAAGCTAAAATAGTTTCCTTTGGACTCTGATAGTACACTGAACTTCAATGGTTAATTTGGACAGTTAGAGTTCCACCCCTCTCCAAGACACACATTAAACCTACCAGCCTCTTCTACTTCCATAATAGATTTTTTTAGCCTGTTGTACTTTAATACATCTCTAATGAATATAGGCAGTACCTAGAAAGTTATTCCTTGAGGTTTCTTTCTAAAGTTTTTTTGTTGTTACCAGCTTGTTGTTGTTTTTTTTAAACCTTTCTTCCAAGCTTTACCTTCAGAGACCTTTCATAATAAAAAATTATTAATTGGAACCCTGGCACATCAGGTGTTGTATTTAGACTTTTTGGTTAAATGGATTACACCAAAAGTGTATTTCATTTCAGTCATTTTCTTTGCAAACATTCCTGTTTTTCTGGTTTTGTATAACAGGATGAAGACAAAGTGATTTTTGGGATGATGTATGCTTTGCTTCTTTGTATTTGTAAATACAATGCCTTACATGTAATTAATGTTCAATAAATACTTTTTCTTAGTGTTTTTTTTTTTTTTTTAAATCACCTGAATATTCCCCAACAGTTTAAAATTACTGCTTTACTTTTTGGGTTGTTATGTAACTTACACATTTTTGACCAGCCAGTATAGTAATTTAGCTTTCTTTTTTAAAAGGGGCTTTGACTTGTGTTTCTCTAGTACAGTAGTTCTTTAAATGTGGTCTTGGGCTTGAGACACTTTGAAAGATTCTACCAGGTCCTCCCTTTACCACATACTTTTCTTGTGAAGCTGTATTTTCTTCACTTCAATGGAAGAATGTAGTGCAACAGGTTGAATGCAGAAGGTTGTAAGAGAATCCAGCTGTGTTTATTAAGACATATTAATGAGGTATGCAAAAATGTAGCAAAAATGTAAAACAATACCACTCTTCTCCAAATTTTTTGTTTTGAGAAATACACTTATTTTTTGTAAAAATATGTAATGCTTTCATTATTATCATCTTTAAGTAAATGAATGCATATTGAAAAAAATTTCTTAGGTTTGGGGTTTGTGGACTCCCAGGCAAAGATTCCATCCGTAAAGGTTAGTCAACCACACATCTTTTTTTGGTCAGATTTGGGATTTTTTTTTTTTAACGTTATTAACTGAATGCTGTTCAGTTGATATGCATTTTGACTAGGGCTAGTCACCAAAGCAAAGATGATTAGTCTATGAACTAATTTGCCTCTTGCTTCTAGGCTTCACTCCTGTGCATTCCTTATTTTGTGGGTTACCTTTGGCAAGTCTAAGCTAAGCCTGGAGGGGCTTGGGAGAGGTCTGGGGGTTTTAGGTATAATCCTAATCTCTGTTGTATCTCTTGCTTTGTTTTTTTACTTGCTCTGCTTTTCCTATTCAAGGTTTAAGATTATCTGACTCTCAGCTATACAGGATTGCTGACTGCTGCTAGAAAGGCCCTCATAACCAAAATGCAACACGGAAATAGCTTTCTTACATTCCATGAGAAAAAAAATAGATCTGACAACTTTATTGAATAGAAAAAGGTAAATAAGAAAACTGGCACTACTTTGGTGACACTACATTGTAGTGTCTGTTCATTTGAGAAGTTATACGCAAGAGATGTCTTTCTATTCTTTGATTTCTTTTTTTGTAGTGTTTAAAAGATTATAAAGTATGCTCACATTTACCATATTCCATCATCAGAACAAATACTTCTTTGGAAAAGGTGGTGTTATCATCATCCATCCTTTACAGATGAAGAAATCAAGTCTTAGAAAAAGTTCATTTTATTCATTGGAATAATACTGGGTGCCAGATACCGTGTATTCATTTTATAAGATATGGTGCCTTGGTTTTCCCTCACTTCACCCTCAGCCTTTTTATCTCAGAATTACATGTTCTCTTCTATTTGGGCTAGACAGTGCAGGCTAGCCTTACAGGCTGGCAGTGACAACAACTGTTAGAAGTGCTGGCTCCTAAAGCATTTGACCTATTCTGCACCTCACTGCACCTAGAAGCTTTTAGCAGTAGGATAACCTAACCCAGCTCTGTATAGGTTGATGGGAAGTTATTAAAGAATTTGGAATTGGTAAATGACAGAATGAAAGCATTATTTTAGTAAATTGTTAATTTGGGGGCTCTTTATTGAAGAGATGAAAGCAAAAATCTGGATGCGGAGAGACCAAGTACAGATAGTCCCCACCTTAAGATGGTTCAACTTAAGGTTTTTTGACTTTATGATGGTGTGACAGTGGTATACGTTTAGTAGAAACTGTACTTCAAGTTTTGAATTTTGATCTTTTTCTGGGCCAGTGATATGTGGTATGATACCATATTGTGATACTAGGCAGCAACAGCAAGCTGCAGCTACCAGTCACTCACATGATCATGAGGGTAAACAACTGATAACATACGGTATACTATGTTGTCAGATGATTTTGCCCAAACGCAGGCTAATGTAAGGGTTCTGAGCACGTTTAAGGTAAGTTAGACTAAGCTGTGATGTTCGGTATTTTAGGTGTATTGAATGCATTTTCAACTTACGATGGGTTTAATCAGGACATTACCCCATCATAAGCTAAGGAGCAACTGCATAAAGTGAATCTTATAAAGTAAATCTGTTTCACTTTAGGTGTGAGGTTCTATGGGCCTGGCCAAGTATTGAGTGGATGGAGAGGCAAGGGTGGTGTGGGAAATATTTTGAAGGAAGTCTATAGGACTGGGGAATTGACTAGATATAATTAAAAGAGGGAGACATTGAAAAAAAACCTCCAGGGATTCAAGATCGGAAGGATGGCAGTTTCATTAGTAGAAAAAGGGAAATGCAAAAGTAAAACTAACTTTTATAATTTAAGGTAAGACTCATATAACATAATTTCACCATTTAAAAATGTACAGTTCAGTGGCATTTAGTACATTGATAGTGTTGTACAACTGTCAACACTATCTAATTCCATAATATTTTCAACTCCTCAAAAGGAAACCTGTTACCCATTATTCTGGATATTAGATATAAATAGAATCAAACAATGTGTGACTGACTTCTTTTACTTTCAAGGCTTCATGTTGTAGCATGTATCAGTGCTTCATTTTAAAAAATTGCTAAATAATGCTACATTGTATTGATATACCACATTTTATTTACTAGTTGAACATTTGGGTTGTTTCTGCTTTTTTTGGCTTTTATGAATAATGCTGTAGAAATAATTTCTGTTTTAAGATATTGCCACAGCTACCCCAACCTTCAGCCAAGCGGTACCCTGATTAGTCAGCAGCCATCAACATGGAGGCAGGACCTTCCTCCAGCAGAAAGATTATGACTCGCTGAAGGCTCAAATGAGCTTTATCTTTTTTTTAGTAATAAAGTAGTTTTTATTAAGGTATATATGTTGTTTTTTAGAGACAATGCTATTGCACATTTAGACTATACTGTAGTTGTAAACCTAACTTTTATATTCACTGAGAAACCAAACAATGCCTGTGACTTGCTTTATTGCAATATTCACTTTATTGTGGTGGTGGTGGTGGTCTGGGACAGAGCCCTCAATATCTCCAAGGTGTGCATGTACTGAATTTGAGGTGTTTTTATTATTATTAAATATCTAGATAGCAGTTTTCAGTAGTAAAAGAGGAAGGACTGTGACTTAGATGAGATGTCAGGTTGTCTTTCTCCGTCTGTGTTCTTATAAATAAATAAATCCCTGAGGTTGGGCATTTTATAAAGAAAAAAGGTTTATTTGGCTCATAGTTCTGCAAGCTGTACAAGTAGTGTGGTACCAGCATCTGCTTGGCTTCTGGTGAGGGCCTCAGGCTGCATCCATTCGTGGAAAAACAAAGGGGAAGCTGTGTGGGTAGCAATTTATAAGGTGAGAGAGAAGAAGTGAGAGAAAGAGAGGAGGAAGGTCTCTCAGGCTTTTTTTTTTTTTAAACAACCATTTCTTGTGGGAACTAATAGACTGAGAACTCACTCATTACCGTGAGGACAGCACCAAGCCATTCATGAGGGATTTGTCTCTTCCATCCAAACACGTCTCATTACCCTACCTGCAACATTGGATATCAAATTTCAACATGAGGTTTGAGAGACAAACATTGAAACTATAGCAGAGGTGATTATTTTCTGATCATATAGGCTGCTGTTGAGAATTGATAGCTGAGACTATGGAATTTATTAGATCTGCTGTGGGGAACAGTTTATGTAGGACTGAGGTCTAAACTTTGTGGAAAACCTGTTTTTACATTATTTAAGGTGGAAGTAATCTGGAGAATCTGTAAAGAGTTAAAAAGGAGTAGGTGAGTACACAGGACTGTTGGTGTATAGAAAATTACTGAGCATGATATTTCAAGAAATGGGGTTAAAATAGCTGCGAGATAAACAAGGAAAATGCAAATGAAGAAAAGGTAATTTGATTTGGCTATTGGGAGGGTTTTTGGGATCTTCAGGTGGATACTTGCTTTTAGTAAAGTACTGTAGAGTAGATAATGCTATAGCTGCCCTGCTGTGCTCAGCTCAGTTTTGACTGACAAAGTAGGTAGCAGTAACTAGAGCAGGTGGTTTGCAACCTGGATCAGGTTTGCAGGAGGTTATAGTTGGGTGAAGAGGAAGTGATGAAGAGATTCCCTGTACCCTGTGTGAAAAAGTTTTCGTTCATAGCAAATCTTTTAATAACCATACTGATTTAGATTCGTTTGTAGATTTAAGTAGTCTGTTGAAGCATAGCCTTTCTATGTATTAATATTATATTAAAAGAACTTTGCGTTTACAAAAATGTTAAAATTCTAAAAGGTTGAGTTATCATGATGCTATAATATTTGAGATGTTTGATCTGAATCGGTGTCTGTGAAGCAGGTGATTTCATTGAGAGTTTTGATTTAAGCCATCAAACATCTTTATTAAAATGAAATTAAGATTATTGGATGTTACTTTTTTTAAAGAATTTACTTGTTTTGAATAAACTCAAGACTTTTATTCTCAGTGTTGAGCTTCAACCTAACTGCTTCATTCATTATATTGTACTTGCAAGGTCCTAGAAAATATTTGGATGTAGCAGGTTGATTACCAAATATTTTATTGCCAATTCAAAAATGAAGTTTCATAATTCAACATGTCTAATTAGAATAATTTTTTTAGTGAAATAATTAAAAATCTTCCATATCTTTCAGTCTAGGCAGAAATTTACATACCTCTACTAGATGGAAATATTTTCGGTGTTAGGGTTGAAAGGGTTCTTGAAGGGATCTTGAAAGTGAACATTTTCAATCACATAATGCTTAAATTTTTCATATTTTTCTTTGGTGAGCTTTCTCACCTAGAGTTCGTCTTAGTTTTTGATATTTTAACTGCTAATTGTTTTGTTCTTGTATTGAGATGAAGTTTGCCTCCCTGTAATTTGGTATTCCAAATATTCCAGTATTCCTGGTGGAGGCAAATAGTGTCATATCTGAAATATTTGGCCTTAGAAGTGCCTGGGTTTGAATCCTTGCTCCTTTACTAAGTTTTGTTACTTTGGACAAGGTACTTACCCTGTGTAACTAAATTTCCACAGCTGTAAACAGGGGATGATGATAGTGTCTACCTCATAGGAGTTTTTGAGGATTAGATGAAATAATATATGCATTTAATGTTAGCTAATGTTAATAATTGTGTACTAATTACAATTATTTTATAATTATATATTTATCATTATATTGTATAATTTATAGTGATGGTAACATAGTAGAATGTAAGGAATGAAGTAATGTTAAAGCTCAATACTAGCAATTCTCTAGTTTGCTCAAAACAAGTAAATATTACTATTGTTGTTATTGTTACTTGAGCCACACAAAGATCAAGTCACCTTCTTTCCTTCTTTCTCATGACAAACTTTAAAATTTCCGTAAATAGCTTTTACTTCTCCCACCCTATAGTCTCATGTTTTTTAGGACTTTAGTCCTTTCAACTTGACCTAGACAAAGCTCTAGTTCTGAATTCCTTGTAGTGGACATCTGTTATTTTTGCCACCCAGCATCTATTTACCCTTACTTGGTTTTCCTTTGGAAAACCATTCTTTCCTCCAATCTTTATTCTTGTGCTTTTTGATTAAGACTCTCCCTCTGGTACCAGGGAGAGCATGTGATGTAAGCCCAAACCTATCACAATGCCTTAGCATTCCCTTAGTGATTGGCTTAGTGAAGGGCATGTAATTTTAGCCAAGCAAACCAACTCCAGTAATAGCTGGGTCTCTTGTCATTGTCCTGGATTTCAGTTTTGAAGAGTGTTAGACTGGAGCTGTTACAGTCATCCTCAATGGAGATTATGAGGATAGAATCAATACAGAGGAAGCGAAGCCCAGGAATGGAGAAAGAAACCAGATTCACATGATATTGTTTGAATTATGTCTAGTTATTTTTCCAAATGAGCCAATAAATATCCTTTTGCATAAGCCAGTTTGAGTTGGGTTTTTGTTACTTATAGTTGAAAGAATCATGACCAATATGTAGTATTTCAAGTGGGGGTGTTGATTAGTATAGAATAGGGTAAAATGACCTTCTCTCTGATTTAATACTCAAATTCTGTTATTTTGACACTGTGTCACAAATCTGATATCAGTCCCCACTTAAAATCCCTCAATGGTTTTTCATTGTTCTTAGGATAAGGACAGAATTTCTTAACACAGTCCATAGGTGCTTCATTGTTTAACTCTTAACTCTTGTCTATCTCTGTTGTCTTATCTCTTCCCATGTAACTCCTTGCTTTTTTTTTTTTTTTGTCACAGTGATTTCTTTGCAGCTTTTCATATTTGCTGGCCTGCCTTTTGCCATAGGTCTTTTGCACATGCAGTTCCTTCTTCATGGAATCCTCCCTTCCTTCTCCTGTTTGCCTAGTTAACTCCAACCCTTTCTTCAAATAACAGCTTAATCATCACTTTTTTTTTTTTTTTTAAGCAAAACCAATTTTGATTATACTGGCTATAATTCCAGATTCATAACCTTCATAGCACTTACCATTGTCATTTTACATCCCTTTGTATGAGTGTTTGTCCCTATCTCTAGACTACAGATTTCATGAATGCAATAACTATGTATTAATTTTTGTTCATTGTTGTATTCCTACCCGACACACAGTACATGTTCAATCAGTACAGCTGTCCCTTAGTATTCATGAGAGATTGGTTCCAGGACCCCAGTGGATAGCAGAATCTGAGGATGCTCAAGTCCCTTATATAACATGGTGTAGTACTTGGATATAACCTATACACACGCTCTCATATACTTTAAATCATCTCTAGATTACTTATGATACCTAATACAAAGTAAATGCTATGTAAATTGTTGTTATATGTTTTTAAATTTGCATTTTTTATTCTGTTGTTACTGTTTATTGGTTTTGTTTCTGAATATTTCAGTCCGTGGTTGGTTGAATCTGTGGATGTGGAACCATGGATAGGGAGGGCCAATTGTATACTTTTGGAATAACTGACCTTCCATCTTATAGATCTTCTGGTACATCTTCAACAGTACATCTTCAATTTGTATTTTTGTTCATTTTTTTGGAGGGGGGCAAATACAAAACTGTTACTACCATTCGTTCTCTTATTGAGATCTTTTAAAACTTCATTCTATTTATTTATTTATTTAACATATTCCTTCATTTGTTTTTCGATCCAGGGACAGACTGGGTAAAGCCTCATTCTGCTTGTTTACATGTATTACACTCTCTACTCATGTATAAATTTAATCTGCACACAGGATAGGCTTTTTTCAAATTATTGCTGTAAATACTGCCCTTAGTTAAGTCATTCAAGGCATTAGAATACCCTTTTTACCCCTTAACCACAACTCTGTCTTCAATCACTACTATCTGTTGCATCACACACACACCAAACTACTGAGTGGGATTGGGAATAATAGGGCAGGAGAGGGAATAGATTCTTACTTTGTACTCTATATACTTCTGTATGTTTGAACCATTTTCAGTAAACATGTTTTATTTTTTTAAAAACAGTGCTAATGAAAATATTTTTACTTTAAGGATTAATGTATATGTTTCTTCCATGATAGGGTATTTCCTAACCCCTGGCTAGTGTGATTGCTTTTATTCAAACTCCTAACCTAGAAACTCTTAACTTTTTGGTTCGTAGGCTGTTATGAGAATTTGATGCACTGTCTTATCTTTCCAGAAATTGAGTATTCACAAAATTTTGCTAACTTTTATATTTCTGTGGTGCCCCAAACCTTATCAAGAACCTCTGCTGTACCACTTTTAGTTTTTGTAATTATAGCAACCATATCCTCTTTTATAAGATATTTATGTATTCATCATAATCCCCCTAATAGGTAGCTTTTTGAGATAGGGTCCTTTTCATATCCTATGAAAAAAGTGTTGCGATTTGCACCTTGCATTAGAAAGAAAACAATTAAGGATATTATTTTTCAAATTCTTAATCGTTAATATTATTAAGTATTTTATTGTCCTTTCAAAGTCTGATTGAGCTCACTAACTTGGAGAATTGTTTTGGCTTTAAGGAATCCATCTGGATTTATCTTAATTTCAGAGAATTAAAGTGCTAATTATTTGATAAGTTACCTTCAGAGAACGAAGTTTTTTGTGTAAGTGAGGAGATGGGCAGGGAAAGCTGGCCTCATTGCTCTATGTTTTTTTTTCTTGGAAAGAGCAGCCTCTTCCAGGACCTGAATTTTCCCTGTTCTAGTCCTGATCGCCTTGAAGGCCACTTCTTTCAAGACTGAATTCCAACCTTTTCCCTTCTCTTTGCCTGTTCATTGTTAAGATTCTCAAATATGTAATCTTTTAAAAATAACATTTGATATTTTTGGTTTGTTTTAAAAATAAAAACTATGGTGTATCCATATATTCCCTTTTTAAAGTTCTTTTCTTCCTTAGAGTGCTTATTATCAGGAGACAACATTCTTCATAAAAATTAGAATCTTTCAGAAACTGAGTAAGATTTATCTTCTGAAGTCTCTTAAGATTCTATAATCATCCAGTGTTTTGTCTCTAGTGTTTTAACTGCTGATCAGGTGTTTTTAATAATGAAGTTTGTGTGGTCCGAATGTGCCCTTTTCAAGAATAAGACTGGTTTTTAACAGTAACAACTGGACTGATTCTGAAAAAGATACTTAGTTGTCTAACACTAAAACATTTGTAAGAAATGCTTGAGGCACAAAATAAAGTATTGATTTAAATTTCATCTGCTTAAAGGTTGTAAATAAAAAATATAAAAGTTAATTTCTTTATAAAATTTCATAGCTAAATCCCTAAATTTTATAAAATCATTGTAATCATAGGTCTCTTTTAATTATATTATTATTGCTTATGATTTACATTTTCTATCACACAGATAGTGCCAAAGTAGGTATCATCATTCACTGCTTTTCTAATCCTGTTACAGTAATTTCCAATTTTCCATAATGGAATCAACAGGCAATGGATAGTAAGGGAATATACAACAGTAGTTTTAAAAATTGCTGTTTTTACTCAAAAGATTTCATATGATTGTAAGCTGATGAACATTAAATAAAAATTAATTTTCAAATACTTTCTTGAGATAGTTGGAAGTGCTTGAGGGATCACAAAATCAGGGTTTGAAATACTAGATTGGTATTCATAGTTAAGAATTCACTTTGTATCCTTTAAGTTCTATTCATTTGAGATTAGAATTCAAAAATGATAGTCCTCCATTTCAATATGCCATTGGTGACAGAAAGACTAAAGAATTGCTTATAAAATGAAATAGAATATAAACAAAAGCTGATTTAAGTAGAATGACTTAAATGCCTGATTTCTTGGAAAATTTCTGAGAGTAAAAAATGAAAGATCAAACTTTACTGAACCAATAAGCCAGTGTCATCTAAATGATTCCACCGAAAAACTCATTTTAAGTATATAAGTAAATTGTTAGTTTTTTTATAGATAGAACATTATCTTGAGCTAACTTTATGAGTTAGTTGAAGTTCATTTTTATGTGCAATACTTATTTTGCATATAAATTTTTGCTATTTGAAATGGTTTTCTTTTTTGTACCTGTTTTTTTGTTAAGTTGATCATATCTTGTTTTTTTTTGGTGTTGCCAACTTCTTGGTTAGTAATACAATCCCCAATTAAAACATTTTTACGATGGGGAGACAAAAAGAAAGATTAACTTTATAATGTGATTTTTTGGATTATTTCATTGATTATATATCTTGAATTTATGGGATTGGGGAAGATGTAGAAGTTAACCATTCCGCCGGGCATGGTGGCTCACACCTGTAATGCCAGCACTTTGGGAGGCCAAGGCGGGCAGATCACTTGAGTTCAGGAGTGTGAGACCAGCCTGGCCAACATGGTGAAACCCTGAATGTACCAAAAATACAAAATTATTCGGGCGTGGTGGTGCACGCCTACAGTCCCAGCTACTCGGGAGGCTGAGGCAGGAGAATCACTTGAACCTGGGAGGCTGAGGTTGCAGTGAGCTGAGATGGTGCCACTGCACTCCAGCCTGATCAACAGAGCAAGACTCCATCTCAGAAAAAAAAGCTAACCATTCACCATGTTCCTCATAATCTCTTTTGTGTTTTAATTACTAGCTATTTATTTATTTATTTTTTAGAAAATAAAATACTAAGATACATGTAGAATGAGTGCTTTTTCTTACCTTTTCTTTCTTTTTTTTTGGAGTGAGGGTCTCACTCTGTCACCCAGGCTGGAGTACAGTGGCCCAATCTCGGCCTACTGCTGCCTTGATCTCTTGTAGCTGGGACCATGGGCATGTGCCACCACTCCCGGTAATTTTCGTGTATTTTTTGTGGAGATGGGGTTTTGCCATGTTACCCAGGCTGGTCTTGAACTCCTGAACTCAAGCCATCCTCCCACCTCGGCCTCCCAAAGTGCTGAGATTATAGGCATGAGCCACTATGCCCAGCCTCAATGCTTTTTCTTAATAGAAATGGCATAAAGATACCTTATCTAAATGTTAATTTTTATATATTGGTACTTTTGAATGGGATACTTATTCTATTAGATTAGTAGTATATAATTTAACAGTGTGTTATGTTTATATGAGGGTAAAATTTTTTTTGGTGTATATTTTAATTAGTTTAGAAATGCTTTTTTTGTATATTTTAATTAGTTTAAGAAATGCTTAGCTGATAGCACATAAATTCCAGTATAATAGAATTGGGAATAGTTCTTTTTTTTTTTTTTTTTTGAGACTGAGTCTTGCTCTGTCGCCCAGACTGGAGTGCAGTGGTGCAGTCTCAGCTCACTGCTGCAACCTCTGCCTCCTGGTTAAAGCCATTCTTCTGCTTCAGCCTCCCTAGTAGCTTGGATTACAGGCACACTCCAACATGCCCGGCTAATGTTTTAATTTTTAGTAGAGACCGGGTTTCACCATGTTGGCCAGGCTGTTCTTGAACTCCTGACCTCAAGTGATCCTCCTGCCTCGGCCTCCCAAAGTGCTGGAATTATAGGCGTGAGCCACCGTGCCCGGCCTAGAGTTCTTTAAAATGGGATTTATCCCAGAGTTAAAAATAGTTAAACATTATTAAGTGGTTTCTATGTGCCAGGCACTGAGATGTGTTTTATATATATTATCTCATTTAATCTTCATTATAATCCAATGACATAAGTCTATTTTTATTTTATATGTATATGTAAATGGTAAATGTATATATAAAAAGCAGTAAACAAGGCACTAGGTTAACTAACTTGTCCAACATCATATGGGTAGTAAGTGATTGAGTCAGAATTTGAATTTGGCATTCATTCTTCACCATGTTTTACTCTTCATGGTTACTGAATGTTTAAGGTATACAATAGATTTTGAGCTGAATTAAGCCAGAATCTTTTCAGTTGAACTATAGTGTAGCCTGAGAGCTAGAATTGAAGATGACTTGGCAGAAAGTTGTGGCCATGCTGGTACTATGACTTGGTTCTCCTGATTTCTAGTGTGGTATTCTTTTTTCAAATGTGCATACACTGTAGTTGTAGTTTGTGAAATTACTTAATTTTTTTCTTATCAGAGAGTAAAGAGGACTATGTCTAGTATATAGCACACCTGTGTTCGTAGTATGTGCTCTGTACTAGATCACATACAGTATTAATATTATTTAATACAGCAACATTACATCAGGTGATATCTATCAATGGATGAAAGTGAAAATTTCAGATAGTGAAAATACTTAGACCCACATTTCCATTGATTTCTAATTTTTTATAGAAAAAGATATCGTTTAATTTTAGATAAAAACTGAAACCAAAAATTTATAAAACAGGAATTATAATTATTTATGTGGGCAGTATCCATAAATGAATGGATTTTATTTTAAGTCGGTTACTTGGAATTCATTTTTCCCCCATACAAACAGTATATTAAATATGGGCATGTAATCTGTACCTGAGTTAGTAGTTGAACTTGAGAGTCCCCGCCTTTTTTTTTTTTTCCTGGCTATTTTATTTTATTTTTTTGAGAGTCATAGTCTTGCTCTCTCTATCAGGCTGGAGTACAGTGGTGCAGTCTCAGCTCACTGCAACCTCTGCCTCCTGGGTTCAAGTGATTCTCCTGCCTCAGCTTCCCAAGTAGCTAGGACTACAGGCATGTGCCACCACGCCCAGCTAATTTTTGTATTTTTTCATAGAGATGGGGTTTGACTCTGTGTTGGCCAGGCTGGTCTCGAACTCCTGCCTCAGGTGATGCGCCTGCCTTGTCCTCCCAAAGTGTTGGGATTACAGGCGTGAGCTGCCACGCCCGACCTTTTCTGGCTATCTTAAAGAGCCAAATCTGAGCTGATGCCTTTGACGTCCCCGTTGCATATCTTTGTTGGATATACCACTTCTCTGGCAGCAGATTTAATGTTTCATAGAATTCTGTGCTTTACCAACAAAATTCTGAAGCCAGTAGATACTTATGTGGTCACTTAAAAACATTATATATGAGTCCATAGGATATGTAATTGTGAATCTTAAAAATATTCTGTGTTCCTGGTATTGGTAAGTCCTTAATGTGAAGCAAGAATTATCATGTCTTTATCTGAAATAAGCATTATACTGTTGCTAGTGGGACAAGCTACAGCTATTCAAAAATTGAGTTAAAGAGATTTTTAATAGTACAACTTTAGAAGTAGGGGATATTAAGTTAAACACAAGATTCACTAGAGTCTCTTGTGATAGTAACTCTGAATAACTGAATTAATAACAATAACTTCTGGAATTAAAGTAATAATTTTTTCCTTTGTGCTATTTCAGTTTACATAATTTGGAATTTGAAAAGTAGGAAAGCTTGCTTTTGTCAGCCTAAGGATAAAGAGGAAAGTGAAGGTTGAATTAGTTGTGTATTCCAGTGTTTTAGATTTCTATTGTTTAATTTTTGACATTTTTTGCTTTATAACTCAGTTTTATAAAAGCTTGTTTATTTTGTAAAATTTATGCTATTGTGTGTGCATGGAAATTCAAAAAACAGATTCTCAGTTTGAATAAAGCAATTCAAATAGTTTTTTTTTTCCCAAAAAAATGTGTATTCTAACAGCATTTTTAAAGCCAAATAAATTATTGACATACTAGATTGTAAACTTCTGAAGTCTAGGAATGTGACTTACTCATTTTTGTTTTCCCCTGACCTTAGCACATTACCTTGCATACAGAAGGCCTTGAGTAGTTATTTTTTGAATGAATTAATCTATGATGAAATATTTCCAGTGAATTTTCTGTTCCCATTCAGTTGATAAAAAACCAGAAAGATATAAACTAAAATTTATTTAAAATTGTGTTTTCTTACAGAAATAATTACATGTATTTCTGAAATACAAAGAAAAGATAAACAGTTAAAGGTTAATGTCACTCAGCATTTGAAAAGTTCGATTTCCAATAACAATACATTGTAAGATGATTACTCATTTTTACTAAATAATACTTTAAAAAATTATTTGTAATTTATGAATCATGACATTTCTTCAAGTATTAAGTGCTGAGTATAATAATCATGTTTTTATTAAATTTGGGTTTATTCAGGAATGAACCAGTTATATAAAATGAACTATATGTGTATATCAAATATATCAAACATAATTGATCTCTGTATAGGAGAAAAGATTAAATATGTATACATCTAATTTAATGAAGTCCACGCTAATAGTTGGTATCTTTATTTTATAGGAAGGAAAACAGAAATAACTTGCTGCCTTGTCTGGAGTCACATGGTGAGTTTAGAGATTAAAGTTACATCCAATAATTTGTGAATCCCAAGTTTCATGTTTCAATATTTGGTGTTACTTAAAGTGACTCATAAAATTGACTGATGTCATGTGTCAGTACTTAGGTGACAATTTACAGAAAGTCATCTCTGCAGCTTGATGGGCGACAACCCTTTTCAACCAAAAAGTAAGTGTTGCTGCCACGACTAATACTAGTATATGTGACTTTCGTATCACTTTACTTCAGGAGAAAGGATGAAAGTTGGGAGACATTTAAAAAAAAAATGCTTAAAATTGTTAAAGTAACAAATGTTCACATAAAAACAAATAATATAAATAAAAAAGTGAGTAAAATAGAGGTGTTTTCCCCCATTATCAGAAGAAACTACTTTTACCAGTTTGGTACATATAATCTTACATGTTTCTTCTGTACATAGAGAAAAAGTAAATTGTTTCTAAAAAAGTTATAAAGCTATTATGCCTTAAAATATTTTTTTCTCAAAAATATATCCTGGGTATATTAACAATGGCAGTGCCCTGTTAAAAAGAACAAGGAAGACCTTTGTATACTATATGAGTTTGCTAGGACTGCCATAACAAAGTACCACAGACTGGGTGGCTTACACAGTGGAAATTTTTCTCATAATTCTTGAGTCTAGAAGTCCAAGATTAAGGTGTTGGTAGGACTGATTTCTTCTGAGGGCCATATGGGAGGGGTTTGAGGCCTCTCTTCTTGACTTGTAGATGGCCGTCTTCTCCTTTTTTTTTTTTTTTTTTTAAGACGGATTCTCACTCTGTCACCCAGGCTGGAGTACAGTGGCTCGATCTCGACTTATTGCAATCTCCTCCTCCTGGGCTCAAGTGATTCTCCTGCCTTAGCCTCCTAAGTAGCTGGGACTACAGGTGCTTGCCACCAATCCTGGCTAAGTTTTTTTGTATTTTTAGTAGAGACTGGGTTTCACCGTGTTGGCCATGCTGGTATTGAACTCCTGACCTCAGGTGATCTGCCTGCCTCGGCCTCCCAAAGTGTTGCCTCCCAAAGTGTTGTGATTATAGGTGTGAGCCACTGTGTGCATCCTCCATCTTCTTCTTATACCTTCTTGTGATCTCCTTTCCTGCTTGTGTCTGTGTCCTAATCTCCTCTTCTATTAAGGACACCAGTCATACTAGATTAAGGCCCACCCTACTAACCTTATTTTAATTTAATTACTTCTGCAGACCCAGTCTCCAAATATAGTCACATTCTATGGTGGTGAGGGTTAGCACTTAAACATATGAATTTTGAGAAAACGCAGTTCAGCCTATACATGTAACAACTGGGTGTAAATGATACTTTTGTTATTACTATACAACGAGTGTCCCTAATTATTTAAAATTATGCATTTTCTGACTTTGCCTAGTCCATATATTATTATATGCTATGTGCCTACTGCCCCTCTAATGTGTAGGGGGGAATGTATTCCTATATGACCTTGAACATATAAAATTAACACACATGAAAAAATAGCAGTTTGAGATCATATATGTTAAATCTTGAACTGCATGATATTGATTATCAATGTAGTTCAGATTTTGAAGAAAAGTAAAATCTAATGGTTTATAAGGGGAATTATAATTGAACCAAGAGTTAGGAGGGCCAGGGAATTAATATTTTGTTGAATATTCACTTGATGTTAGGTGCTTTATGTGGCATTTTCTTGAATCTATGTGATACTTCTATTAGGTAGATATCATACTTCTATTACAGATGAGGAAAATAGGTTCAAGTAACTTCTCTAGAGTCATATGATTATAAACAGTGGAATACAGATTTGAATTACTCAATTTGATATCAAGTCTCTGCTGTGTTTGCTGCAGACTGGAGTGATATAGACTAGAGCTGAGAAGGAAGGATATTCTAGGTAGAAGAAGTGGTGTAAATAATAGCTCTGAAACACACAATAAGGCTGGTGTTTCAAGTATTTAAAAAACACAAATGCTAAGTTATGACTTGCCAATGAAAATCAGTATTTTTAATTATTAGATTTGAAGAACTCTGTATAATTAGTCAAATAGTACAGTTTAGAGAAAAAAAGGTTCGTGATATTGATGGCATTTAGGAAAATGGGAAGGCCTTTTTTTTTGGTAGGTGGACTACACTATAACATTAGACTAGAAAATGATTTGTGACTTTCTTCCTGTGAGAAATATCTACTTTGCCCTTAATTGAATAAGCCTAATTCGTTTTCCATATTCTATTCTAGCGTCTCTTCCCTGCTGGGTTCTGTGCCTGGCATTATTATTATTATTATTATTATTATTATTATTGTTATTATTTATTTTTTTAAAGACATACTCTCACTCTGTCACCCTGGCTGGAATGCAGTGGCATGATCTCAGCTCACTGCAACCTCCACCTCCTAGGTTCAAGCGATTCTCCTGACTCAGCCTCCCAAGTAGCTGGAATTACAGACTCGGGCCACTATGCCCGGCTAATTTTTCTGTCTTTAGTAGAGATGGAGGTTTCACCATGTTGGCCAGGCTGGTCTCGAACTCCTGACCTCAAGCAATCTGTCTGCCTTGGCTTCCCAAAGTGCTGGGATTACAGGTGTGAGCCACCTCTCCCATCCTGCCTGGCATTCTTGAATCTGCTTTAGTTTATCCCATTTATCTCCCACCTGTTGCCTCTTAATCTTAGTTTATCTGCCTTTTGTGAATACATTTTTAAAAAGACAGTGGGTATAATCCTTTTTGTAGAGATAATCATATTCTATGTATATGACTAAAACTCACTTTCACTGAATTTGACTATTCCAGATTTTCTGTCTACTGTAAATAACTACTGTCATCAATGATCTGTTTATCTAAATTTTACTATTTAACATTTTAGAGAGTAAGCTCTGCACTTCTCACTGTTGTTACCACATACTGACTACAAATATCAATTCAGAAATTCCTATTAGGGTTATTAAAGTACATCTTAAATTTAATGCTATGTATTACAAAAATGTTTTTATTTTTATTTTCAAAAATGAGGTTTACTTCTCTCCTTTTGAAAATTAGGTAATTCAAAAATGGCAGAACTGTTTATGGAATGTGAAGAAGAGGAGCTGGAACCATGGCAGAAGAAAGTAAAAGAAGTTGAGGATGATGATGATGATGAGCCAATCTTTGTTGGAGAGATATCAAGTTCAAAACCAGCAATTTCAAGTAAGCATTTACTTTTAGTGAAACCAAACTTTATAAGGTATTACATCTAATAGAAAAACTTGTGAACTGTTTAATAGGTACTTGGTGTTCATGTTCCACTGTAAAGAGTTAGGTATGAGAGATTGGGTGGGAGGCCAGTAAGAACTTGAGAATCAGGATGGCGATGTGTTTGGGGACTTGAGGAAGGAGGTAAGAGTGTTAAATATCAGATGTCAGAAAAGAGAAATGGACTGAGATTAGCTGGTGACCCTGGAGGTCTTCTGAGATTAGAAATCGTAATTTTTAATGGCGTTAATTAATTAATTAATTAATTTATTTGAGACAGGGTCTAACTCTATCACTAGACTAGAGTGCAGTGGCACAATCACGGCTCACTGTAGCCTCAACCTCCTTGGCTCAAGCGATCCTCCCACTTCAGCTTCCCGAGTAGCTGGGACTACAGGCGTGTGTTACCATGCCTGGCTAATTTTTGTATTTTTTGTAGAGATAGGGTCTCACCATGCTGCCCAGGCTGCTCTCGAACTCCTGAGCTCAAGTAATCCACCTGCCTCATCCTTCCAGAGTGCTAAGATTGTAGGTGTGAGTCACTGCACCTGGCCTTAAGTAACGTATTTATCTGTTTATTCTTTTTTATTTTTTTCAAACCCAGAGAAAAGAAAATAAAATATTTGGAATGCTTTGCTTAAAATTTCAGAATATACTAAGTGAGTTTTTGTTGGTCTCAAATGGGACTTCTCACATCCAGTCCTCACTGCAGTGTCATCTATACATGGCCACAAAATGTATAGGTGATGAATGATTGCATAGTCTCTGGCCTGTGTACCAATAGAAGCTGCAGCTTCTGACCGTATCCATCTTCCAGTAACTCCTTTTTATATTCATGAAAGATAACGGCGCTGTCCTCAGCCACTCTACTTGG
The DNA here is from genome assembly GCF_003255815.1 of Theropithecus gelada. Taxonomy (NCBI): domain Eukaryota; kingdom Metazoa; phylum Chordata; class Mammalia; order Primates; family Cercopithecidae; genus Theropithecus; species Theropithecus gelada. The sequence continues at coordinate 31,999,399 of NC_037674.1, read as the reverse complement.
ATGATGTAGCATTTAGCACATTTAAATCCTTAAGGCTTTTGGGCAGAACAACTTGGAACCTTTGTGGCTTATTAGCTTTGAATTAGAGAATTGGTCTTGACATTGTTATAATATTAATGTGCAGATACTGTGACATTTGTTAAAATGTCCACTCAAAAATGTATGACAGTGCAGAGAAATAATGTACAAATTTCAGGGAGAAAGAGAAAATAGATCCTTTTGCATTTCATTTACTTGTTTGTTTGAAGCCAGGAGAATTTACCAAAGAATGTTATGTACCCAGTTTACTAGTGTGTGTGTGTTTACTAACCATGGTAGTGCTTCAAAGTGTGATTAAGAGACTAAAATTTTCTGAAAGCCTAGTTCTTGCTTCACTTACCTATAAACTCGGATTGGCACCTTTATTCAGTTTTATTAGAGAGAGTAATTACACCAATCGGATTTTCAGTACCATTTCCTGTGGCACGTTGGTCATCTCTCATGGAATGCTAAGCGGAGTGCCACTTGGATTATAAAATGTATTACGCATGATGGCATTGTTGGTAATAGTGGAACATATTCTCTTGATTATTGTTTTATATTGAAATGTTATATTGGAAAATTATTCAAACTCTTACCGAAAACATGACAGTTAAGATTCAAGTTGAATTTATACTGATTGTAGATGACTCTTCATGGTATTCAAGTAGAACATTGTACATTGGTTTTAAAATAATTCCATCAAGAAGGGGATTGACCCCAATAGAATTTCTTTTCTACAATGTTAAGGTGAATAATTTAAATGGTTTTATTGTTATTTTATGTGTAAGCCATAAAATATGTTAATGTATGGAACATGAGTTAAATGTTTGTATAAAACTGCAAGAAAGGAGGTCAAAAACTTGTGATCCATAGACTACACCCACTAAAAAGTACGACAGCAATAGTTCTTTCATGGTTTGAGTAAATATTTAATCCTGAATTTCTGAGTGAAAACAGTTTCAACTTCTTTGAGTAGAACTTTCTGTAATAAGATTTCTGTAGTGTTTAATTACAGAGCACTGCATTGACCTTATCAGAAAACAACCATATTTCTGTTTGAACCATTATTTTATAGAATTACTTAATGGGATCTGGTTCCTTTGTGAGGAAGATAAAAGAAATTTTTATGAGATTTGGTGGGTTCTTTTTTTTTTTTTTTGGTGCTTTTTACCTTTTTCTAACCAGCAATTTTAGGCAAATCCTCATGCTTCCAAACCACAATTTGATTAGCTAAAAGTTACCGAGTTTACATGCATGCAAGAATGAGGAACTTTAAATTGATCCTCAAAGTCATGGCAGGCTCAGATTGACTTCTGGTGTAGTGGTAGTTTTGAAACTTCTTAACTAATAAAATGCTATGATAAACTGTTGGTTCACTTTAGTCTGCAATCTCTGATAGTTTTTCTTTTTTAACTCAAAACTAATAGTAGATAATCCAATGAGATTTTCCGTAATGAAACTTCAAGGCTTTTAGAGGAGTGAATACAGTGTAGAGGTTGGGCAAGGATTTGATTTTGAATCATAGGAACCTGACTGTACGTACAGCCCTGTCATCATGCAAAGAAAGATATACATTTAAATTATAGGTTGTATATAAATATATTTTTGGAAAATTTTTATTAACTATGTGATGTTTCTTTGCAAGCACAATGTTTTGAGTCACATGTAGTCAGATTTGTCATTCCCTTACTTCTGGCTTTTGGATTTTGAGTTACAATGAGAAAGATTGTTCTTAGTCTATAAAACAAAGCCTAGTTATCTTGTTTCTTTTGTTTCTTTAGTAGATAAAGATGTATGTATTTAAAATGAGCTATATTCTTAAATCAGTGATTAGTTATATACTCTTTCCATAAATCTGTTTAAATGTTTTCAATTGATGATTTCTATTATCTTAATATGTATTTCATTCAAACAATGAATTTTAAAATAAATAAATATAATCTTTTATAGATATTTTGAACAGAGTTAACCCCAGCTCATATTCAAGGGGACTAAAGAATGGTGCACTCAGTCGAGGTACAGTATTATTGTACTATTTTAATTTTAAAGTGAAGTATTTTGACAAAATTGATTATGTACAAATAATTTCAATATATTGTGTTACTTTAAAATACAGGTATTACTGCTGCATTCAAGCCTACAAGTCAACACTACACGAATCCAACATCAAATCCAGTGCCTGCCTCACCAATAAATTTTCATCCTGAGTCTAGATCTTCAGATAGTTCTGTTATTGTTCAGCCTTTTTCTAAACCTGTAAGTGTTTCTAAAACTATACAGCCAGCTCAGGGATCCATTGGATGTTATTTATCAATATCAACAATACCCAGTTAAAATTCTGGACTGTCATAAGTAGTCATCCAGTAGAAGCATAGTTAGCATCAGAAAATGTCACCATATTTTTGGTAACTCTAGCAGTACCCCAAGTAATAACTGAAGGAGCTAACTACCCAACCTGTTAATAACAGGCAGTATGCCTAAATAGGTACAGTAATGAAAACTATACTATCAAAATGTGAATAAAGTTATAATCAGTAATAAATATTGCATAATGACAAATATTTAAGATTGCAAACTGGGCCAGGTATTCTTAATTGGGAAAACAGTCAAGAGACCATCATAGCTTTTTATTCTGAAAACATTCCTATATAGTTCAGTTAGTTAAAAAAAAAACAAATGTTTTTTTCCTATTACAAAATACTCCCACTTTTTTTGTTACAAAAAATAATAGAAAATGGTAATAGTTAGCATTCATTGAGCTGTTAATATGTATAAGGCTTTGTGCTGAATGCCATAGGTAAATTCATTTCATTTAGTTCTTAAACATCCCCGTGAAGTAGACACTATAATTATCCTCATTTTTTAGTTGAGGAAACTGAGGCTTATAGAGGTTGAAAGATTTATTCAAAATCCCAAAGTTGGCAGTTGATGGATCTGGGATTTCAATCCAGCCTAACCCATAGTTTATATGTATATGCACACATACATACATATATGTTGTATATAAATGTACACTTTTTTAGTCATGAAAGAATTGCCTTAGTTGAACAGTTCTCAGACTGTATTTTGCAATCCTCTGGGGTTCCCCAAGACCCTTTCAGAGATTTGAGAGTCAACAGTGTTGTCATTATAATCACAGACTGTTTTCCTTTTCCACTGTGTTGTTATTTGCACTGGTGATGCTGAAGTAATGGTGGGTAAGCTGCTGGTACCTTAGTGTGAATCAAGGTAGTGCCACCGAAGTGTACGTATAGTTTCTGTATTAGTCACCTGCCATGCACTCACAGTAAACTATATTACTCAACTGAGTATTACTCAGTTTTACCCAATTTCCCTGATGAAGTATTAAAATGTTATTAGTTTTGTTAACTCTCTACACTTGAATATGTGTTTTTAAAAATATTCTGTGTGATGACATGGGTAGTATGCATAAAGTGCCTCTGTGTCTGAAGTATGATGGTTGTCTTGAGGAAAAACACTTGTGTGATTGAATTGTGAGGTAAACTACCTGATTTTGTTGTTGTTGTTAATAGAGCACCATTTTTACATGAAAGAATGACTGACATACCATGGTGTATTAGATATTTACTTCTGTGTATCAATATTACCACAAACTTACAGAGCTTAAAACAACGTATACTCTTTATCTCATGGTCTCACAGTTTCTGTGGGTCAGGAATCAAGTCATGGCTTAGGTGGGTTTTCTGCTTAAGGATCTCACAAGGCTGCATTCAAGATATGGTCCCTGAAGTTGCAGTTTCATCTGAAATTCTATTGGGGAAGTATTTGCTTCCAAGTTCACATGGTTGTTGGTAGCATTCAGTTCCTTAAGGGTTGTTGGAATGAGAATCTCAGTATCTTGTTGGCTTTTGGCTGGCTCCTTGGCAGGTAGGTTTTCCCAATAAGACTGCTTGCTTCCTCAAAGCTAGCAGGTGAGAGTGAGTCCTTAGCAAGATGCCCTTATGGTCTTAGGTAACATAATCACGTACACAAAAATCACATATATCCTGTCACCTTTGTTGTATTCTATTGGTTAAAAGCAAGTCAGAGGTCCTGCACACACTCAAAGGGAGGGAATTATACAGAACATGAATACCAGGACCCGGGGTTTATGGGTAATGACATTTACATGGAGGCCAATTTAGAGTCTGTCTGCCACACACTTACTCAATCTTGATTGTTTGGCAAACATTTCCTCAAACCTCTCACTTCAACAAAAACAATTGATAGTAATATTTCTTGCCAATGGTAAAATTTGAACTTTCAAGCAAAAATTAGAATTTTGGAAAACTCATTTGCCACCGTGATCTTGGCAGCTTTTGAATACCAAGAGTTTTCTGATGAGTGGTGGTGTTCATAAATAATGATTTAAAAAATATTGTGTAATGAACTATGTCACCATTTGGAAGACCTGTATAATTCAGTGAAACCAGTATTTTCCACATAACTAGTATATATATTACAAAAGTATGTATGGGTAAAACATCCATTTAAAAGCTAAGATAGATCAATGATTTTAATGGAACAGGGATACGGTTTCAGATTTCACACTGCAACAAACCTTTAAGAAAGTACCACCTGTTCAGTTTTGGTATAGTATCAAAATAGTATATCCACAGTTAATTAAAACCCTATTAAAACACTCCGTTTTCCAGTTATATATTCCTATGAGGCAGATTTTAATAATATTCTTCCACCAAAACAACATGTCCTAGTAGATTGAAGGCAGAAGCAGATAAGAGGCTAAAACAATTTTTGATTAAGCTAGATAGTTAAGAGCTTTGCAAAGATGTGAAACAATGCCACTTTTCACTAGCTTTTTTTTGTGTTTGCAAGTCAATTTTCATTAAAATGTTATTTATGTTAATCTGTAATGAGTTTGTTATTTTAAAATGAATAAATAAATGTTATAAAATATTCTCTGTTTTAATTTCTAATATGGAAAATATTGATAGACATAACCAATGTAAACAAAATCTTTTTGGGTTCAACAATTTTAAAGTGCATAAAATGGTTCTGAAGCCAAAGAGTTAGGGCACCACTGTCTCAGAAAAATAGTAGTGAATTTTCCTAAAAATGTATATTCTTTAAATAATAAGAACAATAAGGGAGACTGCTGAGTCTCTGTCTTGAATCATCCAAGGTTCCACAGGCTATTTCCAATGTTTTAAAAAATGTAATAGGTGGCTGGGCGCAGTGGCTCATGCCTGTAGTCCCAGCACTTTGGGAGGCCAAGGTGGGCGGATCACCTGAGGTCAGGTGTTCAAGACCAGCCTGGACAACAGGGCAAAACTCTTATGTCTCTACTAAAAATACAGAAGTTAGCTGGGCGTGGTGGTGAGTGCCTGTAATCCCAGCTACTTGGGAGACTGACGCAGGAGAATCACTTGAACCTGGGAGGCAGAGGTTGCAGTGAGCTGAGATCATGCCACTGCACTCCAGCCTGGGTGACAGAGTGAGACTCCATCTCAAAAAAAAAAAAAAAAAAAAAAAAAAAAAAAAAAAAAAAAAAAAAAAAGAAAAGAAAAGGAAAAAAAAGGTGTTCCTGAAGGTAGCTGGAAGGCTACCCAGAATGTAAAAATTCTTTGCTGTTAGTTGGAATCAAATTAACTCAGTGGTTTCTTTCATGCTTATTATAAGCTATTTGGCATTTGAGGAAAAAAAAATAGAAAAAGAAAACATTGTTTAATAGTTTGTTAGGTAAAAATCTTTCCAACATTTGACCGAGGGAGGGGAAAAAGAAATAAAAGCAAGAGTTTGTACATTTGGTGTTAAAGGAATTAGGAATTAGATTCTTTTCTGACTCAGAATGTTTTGGGCATAGTTTTTAAATGAAAGCACCTCAGTTGATGGTTCCTATACTTGGGTTCTTTTTAAAAATGAGAGGTTTTGCCAGTTGGTCTGGGTGGAACCCAGAAATGATAGCTTCTTAAAAACTCTTCAAGTGTGATTCTACTGTGCAGTTAAAGTTAAGAATGACAGAGGAGTATTCTGGAATGAATTGAGAATCCTGTTTAAGGGACTTTTCTCTGAATTTTGGAAGTTATTTTAATAAATTATAATTAGTAGTTTTTTATGTCATATTTTGTGTGTGTGTTTTTACTTTTTCATGGAATGTCGTATCTGAACATCGCTTTCAGGTTGGCAGGGATGGGATATATTATTATCACCTAGAAAGTCAATGTGATATAGCTTAAGTGCTTGGGCTTTGTAATCAGTCAGACCTGGATTCTATTTCCAGCTTCATCAGCAACAAGTGGGGCTGTACTGGGAGCCTTATTAGACCACACCTAACCTTAGTTTACCTGTTTATAAAATGGGGAATAATATTAGGTCTTTATCAGTATTGTTGTGATAGCTGCTTAATATGATACATGTACCATGAAGAGCAAGTACATTTAAAACAATTGTGATTATTTCAGTTTGAAAGGTGAATAACTTGAAACTCAGAAGTAACTTTCCCATTTTTTCACAAATATTTGGAGAAAATGTTTACTTTGAAGTATATGTTTTATTACTGTTAAATCATAGGGCATTATTGATTAAAAAAAAATACCACATGTTCAGGCCCAAATGCCTACATCTGCCTATTAGGCCTCAAATTCTAGGATTAGTTTGAGTTACATCAATAGCTTGTTTCCATAACTTCTTAACAAACCCGTGTCAATAGAAAAGTTAGTAACAAAGCAAAATTCTTCAAACTTAAATATTCCTTAATTTATAATAAAACATTTATGTTTCTCTTATGAAATAATATGTATTTGGGGACAGAGTTTAGAACAGTGAAAAGAGTATATCAGGACCCTATAGTATATGCAAATACATATTTCTGTTTTTTCACTGAACATTCTACTTGGAACATTTCCTAAAAAAATGTTAATTTGGCCGGATGCGGTGCCTCACACCTGTAATCCCAGCACTTTGGGAGGCTGAGGTGGGCAGATCACAAGGTCAAGAGATGGAGACCATCCTGGCCAACATGGTGAAACCCTGTCTCTACTAAAAATACAAAAATTAGCTGGGCATGGTGGTGTGTGCCTGTAGTCCCAGCTACTCGGGAGACTGAGGCAGGAGAATTGCTTGAACCCAGGAGGTGGAGGTTGCAGTGAGCCGAGATCACGCCACTGCACTCCAGCCTGGCGACAGAGTGAGACTCCGTCACACACACAAAAAAGTTAATTTTTGCACAATAGTTTATCAGTTTAACCATTTCTCCATTGTTAGACATACAGGTTATAATTGCTTTGCTGTTATAACTAATTTTCCCTTAAACATTTTTATTTCATTACCATAAATTCTTAAAAATGGAATAATTAGATAAAAGAGGGTAAACTGGCTGGGCACAGTGGCTCACACCTGTAATCCCAGCACTTTGGGAGGCCAAGGCAGGTGGATCACTGAGGTCAGAAGTTCAAGACCAGCCTGACCAATATGATGAAACCCGGTCTCTACTAAAAATACGAAAATTAGCCAGGTGTGGTGGCATGCGCCTGTAGTCCCAGCTACTCAGGAGGCTGAGACAGGAGAATCACTTGAACTCAGGAGGCAGAGGTTGCAGCGAGTGGAGATCAGTCCATTGCACTCCAGCCTGGGCAACAAAAGTGAAACTCTGTTTCACACACACACAAAGGAAGTGAACCTTTTAAAGCCTTCAATAGCTACTGCGAAAGCTTTTATGCAGAAAAATTATGCTAAAATATAAGCTCTACTTTGCCAATTATGAATGTTACTACTTTTTAATTCAAACTAATATTAGACACAGAAAAAATAGTACAAACAGTTCCCATATACCTCTTACCCAGTTTCCCTTTATGTTAACATCACAACTGGGTAATTAACATTAACCCAACTATAGACCTTCCTGGAATTTCATCAGTTTTCCCATTAATGTTTTTTTTCCTGCCCAGTATCCTGTTCAGGATCCCACCTTGCAGTTATTTCTTTTTAATCTCCTTATATTTTCTAGTTATTCATTCTTTCTTTGTCTTCCATAACCTTGACACTTTTAAGAGTAGTGGCTAATTAATTTATTTTGTAGTAGATATTATGGTAACATGCCAATTCATTAGTTAAATATTGCTATTATTTTTATTTGCATTTCTTTGGCTAGCAATTTGGAAAAAAGGCATTTCGTATGTGTTGTTCATTAGTATTTGATATCTGAATTCTCTGTTTATGGCCTTTGCCCATATTTTTCCTAAAGTGATAGTCTTTTTTGCTTTAATTTTTAATCATTGTTAATCTTGAAACTTTTGCTTGTTATATATTATGACATGTAGAATGGTCCAAAAGTCACTCTGAGAGCTTACTGTCCACAATGAGTATCTTTTAAATGTATTAATAGTACTGGAGTAAATGTGTGTGTGTGTGTGTGTGTGTGTGTGTATGTATCATTATATTTAATGTATAATAATATTGGAGTGTATGTCCCTAAATTATATTGACCATATTTTTCATAATTATGTACACTATATATGTATGCTCATATATGTTATAACTTTATACTGCTTTATACTTGACCACATTATCATGCATCTCATACTTTTCACTCCTCTCTTCTTAAGATCTTCCTTTTAGTTTGGACCACCCTTTCTCCTGATGGAAGGGCTAAAACTTCCTTTGAGTCCCGAGGCCTCCAGGGGCAGGACAGCTGGCCCCAATTATTCCTATAAACAACTTCTGTTCTAAACCGTGTCTGCCTGGCATTCTTATTTGTTCACTCTACTGACCGGTTTGCTTTCATATTTGCCTGATGAGACGGAAGATTCCTGGCCTAGCATGGCTTTCTATGGGATGATGGAAAGGGTGTGGGGCCCATTTTTTCTCCTTCTGATGCATAGCTTATACATTTCTCCAATAAAGATGATTTCAAAATTCATATTATGTGATATATTCATCCTTAACACTGATGCATAATACTGCAGATTGATTCTGTTTGTTTGCCCTGATATCTCAGTTGTGAGGTTTTTAGAGGCATAGAAGCTTTTAATTTCTTCGGTCATGTAAATATGGTTTTTATTTTTCTCCTTGCTTATGCCCAAAGATTTTGCTAAGTTCTATTATTTGCCCTTTAATGAGGATACTGCATCTTTAGAAGTCATCTAAAGTGTATCAATCTTATTGATATATAAGTTGATTTATGTTTCTTTTACCTTGAAGAAGTTGAACTAAGAATACGCCCCCCATTTTAGTTTTCTAGTCAGCAGTAAACCAGCTCTAAGTAATAGCTTGCTTTCAGTTTCAGTAGATGATAATTTTGGCAAAGTAGCAATTATCTTTGTGTTTTTAACTTATTAATAATTGAGTCATCAAAGGATTTCCTTAGAATATTGGGCATACAATTAAGTTTACTTTTGTAAATGTCTATGAAATAAAATTCTTACATAATTATGTAAAATTACATAATATATAATTATATTGAAATAATTGTAACTGTTGAATAAATGTATTATTTTTCCTTTGAACTATTTAACAGGGTTATATAACAAACTCATCACGAATTGTGTCTAATAAGTCATCAGAGTTACTATTTGACTTGACCCAGGATACAGGATTATCACATTACCAAGGGGGACCAACACTTTCTATGGCAGGTTGGTTTTAGTATTTTTTTCATAAAGATTATAAAAAGAAACTTGATAAATATGCATATGAGATTGACTTTCTGTTTTGAAGCCCCTACTCTTGTGTGAAGTTTTTCATATATTGTAAGGTGGAACATCACTAGTAGTTCTTGAATACCTTTCTTGGGTAATTTTCTGTAAAATCCTATTTAATGACAGAATATTTTATTTCTTCCTATTAAGTAAGTAACCAACTTTGAACTCATTCTCACTTGGAGCTAACCATAGCTGAGATACACTAAAATAATCTGTGAGTTAGAGAACTTCTCAGGTAGCCTAAATACTCTGTTTAAAAAAGTATTAATTAGTTTCTATGGACACTAGTGTGAAAAATATATGGTTATAGTTGATTTCCTAATTAGTGTCTTTCTGTTCTAATTATTTCAGAGTGATAGTTCAATATGATTATAAAGTGCTATTATAAACTGCCAACAATAAATAAATAGTGATTTGCACATAGTAAGTACTCATTAATGTACGTTGAAGGATTAATGAACTTTCCCTGTTGAGGAACATTGAAAGTTATTTGATTGTATACTATAACAAAGTTCTTCATTAATCTAAAATAAATTAGTGTACTATAAAAGAATTTTATCTAATTGAAAATTCCCTATAATCAAGGCGGTTATTCTTTGTATATTCGCGATTTGTATCTATTCAAATATGTGACTAAACCGACGTATACATGATTTTTTGGAATTTTTAGATTTACTAACAAATCAGTGCAGAGAATTTACCAAACCCTCTCCTAGTTTCTTTTTAATGGTAATACTAAATGTATTGTAAACTTAAACTCTTTTTCCATTTTGATAATCCTTGATTTGATATTCACCTCTCTGGGTGTCACTTACATATTTAGTAACAATCTGGTTTGTGAAATAGCTAAGAACCAAAAGAAACAGGGAGAAAAAAAGTTGTCTTAAAGTCTGGTTTCATAAAGCATATAGACTTTATTCATAGAAAAAGTCTAAATTCTTGAAACTTCTTGGGAATAAAGAGAAATAATGACTCCTATTCTTCCTGTAAATGTTCTACTTCAGCGAGTGGGACTTTAGCCTGAGCAGTAAGTAGGATGATTTGATCCTCTATTCTTAAGATTTTTGTAGTCTCTGTTAAGTTACCTAACCACTTTGGTTTTCACAAATTGTTAAAAGGGAGATTTTAATTTTTCTTGTAGAATGCATTCATTCTTCACATCTGGAACCATTCATTTGGACATGTAATTTTAATTCTTGCTCTACTTAGGGATTTTTTAATGCCCAAATCCAAGTGAAATGTGAGAATACATTATAAGCTTTAAAAGACTTGACAACACAGTTATTCTGAATGATAATTATGAATGGTATGTGCCACATGTTCAGTAACGTGATTAACAGACTACCATCTAGGGAGATTATGGGGGTTTGGAGAAGACTGGATTTGAGCTAAATCTTGAATGAGAATACGATTTTTACCAGCAGAGAGAGAGCTGTTGCGGGTAGGGAGCAGCATAAGCCAAACACAACAGAGAAATAAGTTAAAGCATCAAAATTTAAAACAAATACAGAGTGATTTTATTTAATCTTGAGATTTCTTGTTTTAAAAATTCTTAAAGCAGTCTGTTTCTACTGTCTAGCCTGCTGTATAATCAGATGCTTAATTCAGAATTCCAGCATTCGTTGGTTTTTCAGGTAACTTAAACATCTCACAAGAATGTGAATGTGATTATACAGAATCTTTCCCATGTACCTACAGTATATCTATCAGTAATCGAGTATTTTGAAGATGGAAAAAAATCATTTTTATGTTATCTGAAAAGGATGAAACAGAGAAGCCAAGTAGTATAGTACTCTTAATTTGCTGTAATGTTTGCCCTTATTAAAAAGCTGACAAGTGAATCTATTATATTTTTCCCCTTTAAGGTAAGTTAAATATAAAATATTTTGTTAGTAATGATAATAGCTGTAATTTATTACTGAGTGCTTTCTATGTACCAAATGTTTTGTTGGGTGCTTTAAGTACATTATCTTATTTGGTCCTTAAAGCAGCTCTGTAAAATAGGGTATTATAACTTATTTTATAAAAAAGGAAACTGAAGCTTAGAGAAATTAAGCTAAGAATACGTAACTAGAGAGTGACAAGGTGTGGATTTGAACTTATCTTGTCTGACTTAAAAACCTGGAATATTTCAAATATAGTTACCTTACCATTTCTACTTTTAATGTATAGTTGGGAGGACTAAAATAGGATGTATAGTTTTAGAATCTCTTTTACAAAGTACAGTTGTGTGTTATTTTCAAAATAAGACTTTTCTGAGCCTTATTATAGCCTGGATATCCTCATTTCTCTTGTGAATGCATTAAATAAAACTAAAATTGTTTAGTCTTAACAAATTGGTTTTCAAATGGGAAAGTGTTTTTAGGAAAGAAATCCTTATATAAACAAAATTTAAATAAATAAAACAAAAAAGAGTTTCTCTGTTAGACATGCTCAATATATTCTCTAAAACAAACCCATTAATTTCTGGGGAACATAGTGTGAAAATCATTATACTTACTACTTCCATTATGTGTCCTTTCATATAAATGAATGAAGTATTATCATTCAAGATTAGTTGTTTCCACTTTGTACATAGCGATAAATGAGTAATACCACTCAAAGCCATGAGTAGACCACTCTTACCACTCTTCAGTTTGTTAGGTAGGGAAGAACTAAGTTTCCATTAGACATTTTAAGTTGTTAAATAAAAAAAGGCATCTTAAGAGCATCTCTAAATTTTTGAAACAGGTAATTGTTTTTTTTTTTTAAACAAACTCTAATGTACTCAATGCACTTAAGCGTCTAAAGATAATTCATTTGTCAGAACTTATTCATAGTATACTTTTTTTTTGGCTTGGAGTATTGGTCTGGCTCCCTTTATGATAGCTCTTTATATATTTTTTTATTTGAAGTCATATTTAGAATTTTCTTTCATAGAGGGATTCTTTTTTAAATTATTTAAATGTATGTAGTCCATGAAAATATATGTGCAATTTCTTTACACCCTTGAGTTTGGATCATATCAAGTTTTATCATTATTGTCATGATATGATAATTCAATTATATTACCTTTAATTTAGCTCCAAAGTATTTTTACTCATATGTAAGTAATATTCTAATTTTTCAAAATATATTTCTCACTGTTTAAATTATTGTAGGTATGAATGAAAGTTCATTTTTATCAAAACGTCCTTCTACTTCTGAAGTAAATAATGCTAATCCAAAGAAGCCTAAGCCCAGTGAAAGTGTTTCTGGAGCAAATTCCTCAACTGTATTACCTTCAGTTAAATCTCCTTCAGTGACATCTTCCCAGGCTATGCTAGCAAAAGGTAAATATGAAATCTGGTATGTAAAAAGAAGTTATAGTATTTATACATACATTTTAGAAGTGGCTATAAATTTAAAAAGTATTATTAGTGGTTATTTAAGGTTAAAAAATGATGAATTTTGAGTCATAAAAGTTCTGAATTTATTTTAGGTGCAAATACCTCATCAAATCAATCTAAAAATGGAACACCTTTTCCAAGAGCCTGTCCAAAGTGCAACATTCATTTCAATCTTTTGGATCCTTTGAAAAATCACATGAAGGTGAAACTCTTTCAAAATTTAATTTGTAAAAAGTTTGCACGTTTCTAAAAATACTGATGATTATAGTAATTAATGGTTTGTCCAGAAATAATCTTACCGGTATAGCCATTTAAGTAACAATTTACATTCGTAATGATTATATAGATTCTCAAATTCCTTCTAAATCCTCAAATTTTAAAACTTAAATTTGTATATATTATAATGTATGCTTATTGTATTTTAATTTTAAATAAAAATAACGTATTAATCAGATTATTTTATTTATCTGGTCATATTCTTCAAACTTCTTATGAAACAGGCATTTTATTACATGTTTACTTTTGCATATAACTTAAAAATTCTGTTACCTTATTTTTGTGTCCATGTTAACATGTACATGTCAGAATGAAAATCCGAGTTTTATATTTTAATTTTTAATATTCAGGTATAAACTCCAAATGTTGGAGTATTTCATATGAAATAATTGTTTTAAGTCAGTCCAGAATATAGTTCATATAATTGTATAAATTAATTTGAGCTTTTTATTGGTACAGGAAGCCCTTGAATTTAGGTTTTAAGAAATGTCCAAAGTACTAATGAAGTATGAGATTTAGGTAACACTTAAAGTATTTTAGTAGATACTGTAGTATCCTGTGTTTGTGTAGAGATGGTCTGTACTCCCCTTGAGTGCCCAGTATAAATGACAAGAAGGGAGAAAAGAGATCAGAAAAAAGGCAGTGTAGATTATATAAGGAAAAGAAAGAAGGAGAGGGGCGCAACGGCAGAGAAGTAACTTATGAAAAGTTTTTGCTGTTTCAGAGATTGACACATTTTTATTGAAATTGAGCATTTTACAAAAAAAGTAGAAAAAAGGGAACTTAAAAAATTATAAATACAGTCTTCATATTCATGTACACAATCATATTTGGTCTGTCCTTACTCTCAGAGTATAGCCCTGGATAACTGCACATTATGCTTTGGTCTTATAGGAGAATTATCCTGTAGAAGTACTTTCAATTTTCCTCTTCTGTGTAATGTTTTGGTAAGATTTCTGATGTTTTTTATGTTTTGCGTTATAAAGAAAAAAAAGACTACGTTCTTTATCTCTTTAATTTTTTAAGTAGGTAGCAATACAGTCACATGATTCAAAACTAAAAAGCCTACAGAGATACACATGTGAAGAATCTTACCTCTGTGTCTTTTTTACCTGGTTCCTAGTATGACTCAAAGAAAATAATTTTTTATTAGTTTGTTTTGAATCCTCTCTGGTTTTCTTTCTAGACGTACAAGTAAACCTGAATGTTCTTATTTTCTATTTTGTACAGAAATTGTAGCATGTTATATATACCTCTGCACCTGGAGAGAATGGCAACATTCTCCAAAATGTGGCTTTTATGTGTTACTTCATGGTTGTAATTATGTATAGTAGAAACAACCAGAACTTCATAGAATTTTCATATTAATATAATAGAACAATATGACATTTTAAATAAGGAAAGTATCTCTATCATTCTAAGAAATTGTATTTCTTACAACTGAACTAAGTTGAAGATAATATGAACAGTGTATGTGTTTGTATCATAAGGAAATCTTGAAAGAATGGTCTCCAAATCTGGGAAGGGAAAGTTTGAATCTGTGGGAACTTTTTACTTTCTAGTTTATGTATTTTTATGTATCAACTAAAGTTTTACTGTTATAATAACTTTCATTTTGAAAAGAATGTGATTTTTAGATTATTTGTGAATGATTTTTTGCACATTAGCATGATAATGTTTTCTTTCAATGGAAAAATATTTAAAATATCAAATATTCTACAATAATAAAAATGTATTTATCTGAGAGCATGTGTCAGACACAGTACTAAGCTTTAAATACATTATTTCATTAATCCTTAGAAAATTCTTTGAGATTTTTTTTTCATTGTTGTATAACCAATTAACTGGCATAACTAGCTTTCAAAACTCAGTTTCTTTAATGGAAAAGCCCAAGCTTTCACAAATACTTTTTTTTGTAAAGTATAGGGGGTATTCAATATTACATGGAAGCTTGAAAATAGGTATATTATTTCTCCTTTGGGGTATGGAATTTGCTATTTATCAGCCAAATATAGCTTATTAATTATATTTATATTTCTGTGTCTTCGCTTCCATTTAGTCCACTTAGTCTGTCCTGGATTGACAGACACCATGTTTCAATCCACATCTTTCACTACCAGTATTTTCTTTCATACATTGCAATTTTGTTTCAAAGTTGTTGCTGTTGTTTATGATATAGAAGAATCTAGCTTTTATAACTGTATTGTAAGGCCAGGAGTCATGGCTCACACCTGTAATCCCAGCACTTTAGGAGGCCCCGAGGCTGGCAGATCACCTGAGGTCGGGAGTTTGAGACCAGCCTGGCCAACATGGTGAAACCCCATCTCTATTAAAGATACAAAAAATTAGCCAGCCATGTTGACACGCGCCTGTAGTCCCAGCTACTTGGGAGGCTGAGGTGGGAGAATCGCTTGAACCTGGGAGGCAGAGGTTGCAGTGAGCTGAGATGGCACCACTGCGCTCCAGCCTGGGCGACAGAGTAAGACTCTGTCTCAAAAATAGAATAGAATAGAATAGAATAGAATAGAATAGAATAGAATAGAATAGAAAACTGTGTTGTGAATGTATCCTTTAGCATTTTAATAAAGTATCCTTTTCTTGGTTTTAATGGTTAGTGCCTTTTAGCCCAAATTCTACTTTGATGTTAGAGTCACAACCCCTGTATGGTTTCCATTTGCCTGGGATATTCTTTGTTTATTCTTTTATTTTCAACTTGTCTGAATTACTTTGTTTTAGGTGTGCCTTTTGCTTTGAGCAAAGTTGACTTTTCTTTTGTGATCCTATATGAAAATCTCTTCTTTTAATAGTGGGTTTAGATTTACCAAAGTGATAGTTTTTTTGGTCTTAGTTCTGTTAATATTTTTCATTAATCCTTTCTTTCTCTTTTTTTAAAAAGACTTTCACAATGTGGTTGCTTTATGTGTGGTTAGCTTGGGTTTCTAAGAGAGTTGTAGTTGTGTTCTCCTGGTTATTT
The DNA here is from genome assembly GCF_003255815.1 of Theropithecus gelada. NCBI lineage: Eukaryota > Metazoa > Chordata > Mammalia > Primates > Cercopithecidae > Theropithecus > Theropithecus gelada. The sequence goes on along the minus strand of NC_037674.1, from coordinate 31,983,101 downwards.
TTCTAATTTTAATGTATAACTCCACTAGTCTTCTAGTCCTTTAGCAGTTCTCTACTGTTCTTTTCTATGAGGAAGGATTAAAGCAGCATGAAACTTCCTGTTTTCAACCCACCTGTCTTTCTCTTCTTTTTTACTACTTGATTTTAGTCAGTATTGTCTGAGTATTTGTTTGCCTTTGCTGTTAAAATGCCTATACCTATATTAGTGTTATTTGGTGGCTCTAACTGATATTCCTTTATGAACTACTACTATATGTGAGGCAATCTATGAACTTTTGAGATCATACTCTTTGTCCTTTTATCCTCTTCCAATTTTTATTCATTGTATTATTTTTCCATTGTCAGGGCACATGGCATTACATTTGTGGGTTTTTTTGACCTTGTGTCATACTTGTTTTGATCTTTTTCTACAGTAAATATATCCAGTGTTCATCATCAGTGTTTTTGTCATGGTTTATTTGGTTTTCTGTTTAGCTAAAGTTCATTCTGTAGTAATTTCATTTAGGAGGAGTCTGAAAATGTCTTTCTTTGAGGTCGTTCATGTTCAAAGCAATTTCACTATAGTCCATTCTGGAAAGATAGTTTGATCTAATATAAAGTTAATCGAATCCCACTATCAGGATTTTGTTGGTGTAGCTCCCGTTTTCTAGTATTCAATGTTGCTGTTGAGGAATCTGGGACAAGCTGAATTATTTTGCCTTTTATAAGTGGTTTGATCTTTTTGTTTGGCTGTCTATAGCCTTTTGGTTGTCTACATTGTTTTTGTTTTGAAGATGGATAATTTTATAATGATATAACTTGGTGTTGGGAATTTTGGCTGAGTCCTCTCTGGCATACTTCTTGTTCTTTCAACCTGTATATTTGGATTTAGCACAGTTTATTTGAATTGTATTTTTAAATATTTATTCCATACAATTTCATCTCCAATATGAATTTATTTTATCTTCTTTCCGTGGCATATGTCTTAATTTTTTTTAAATGGACTTTTCTCTTACTAATATGTTTCCTTTATTTTATTTGAAATGTCTGCTCACCACTGTATTCCTTCCTAATTTGTCTTCATGTCTCTGATTTTATTTTTTTTCCTATACTTTCACCCTTGATTTTGCCACTCTTTCTTTTCCTTCTAAATGTCTTGTCTTGGCATCTTTTCTTGCTTTGTGGTCTTCCAAATAGAGACAATTGCTTCATTATGTTTTTAAAATTTGTGGCTACTGTTTTCATCTGCATCTGCTCCATGGCAGCATATTTCTGATGTTTTTGTTAGAATTTTACATTTTTCTGTTATTTGCCTTCTTTTATTATATGGTATTTTTGTTTAGATGTGAGTGCTTATCGTGTTTAACAACTTGGATTTTCTTGGGCCAGCTGTTGTTATACAAGCTTCTTTTAGGAGAAAGCATAGGTTGCCAGGATAGTCTCACAGCTTGCTAGCTGGTTTAAACAGCTTTTTGCTGGGCAGAAGGCTTCCTGCCATTGTGACTTGTGTGTCTGATTCTTTATGTAGCACTGCCTTTCTACTTCTCTGTACTGAATCAGGTCTGGGGTACTTCTCCTGCCATCCTTCTCGCCTCAGCTTCTGCACCTGTTTTTGCAAACAAAGGATATACCCTTGTGATTCAGAATATGTGTTTCACCTTTAAGATGTGTATTTTTACTGACTCTTTAAGATCTGTTACCACCGGGTCCCCTTTACTTCTCTGGTTTACTTCTAGCTAAATGCCATCTGCCTGATGTTGGCTGTTTTGAATAGTGCTTTCATATATTATGGAGTCTGTGGATTTTATCTGACCCTTAGTTTCAGTGATAAACCAATGTGTGGAATTTGCTTGTGTGGTTTTTAGATGACTCTCAGGAGGAAAAGGGGAAAATGTTGACTGATGTCAGATGTTCTCATGAGAAGGCCTATTTAACTATAAAAATAGGATCCTTTGCTCAAAAAAATGCACCTAAATTTTTAGGGCACTAACAAAGCAACAGAACATGGTGTACTGGGAGGAGTAAAGATAAGAATGATACATAGATGATGTCTGGTATTTGTCAAACTATAGTATACGGCATTAAAGTACATATTTAATATTTGCAGAATGTTTAACCCACAAAAATAAGGGATAAATGAGGAGTTGCAGTGAAGATCTATTAATAAAACTAAAAGGTCCTAGAGCTGAATAAAACATGACCAGTTGATATTGTACCATAGCTCAGCTATGTCCCCCATAGCTTACTCTATCCTCCTATAAAACCTAAAATCTAACTTTGATTCTCATCTCTTAAGGTGCTTATTTGTTTTTTGGATAAGCAAAGGGTACTTTGCTGTTCTCAATGACTACATCCTTCACCCTAATTCACTACACATTGTTGTCCATTTTTGGTTGTCAATGGTTTATTATTCAGCTCTTTTACAGAGATAAGAAATGTTTAAAAGGTACTCTGTGAACAAAGTTTATACGTTTATTTTAAAAATCTGATCCTATCCTACTTTTCTGTTAAAAAAAAATAGAAAAACAGCAAGTAATTTATCATCTATTATGGGTATCATAATTTATAGGTATTTTAGGGTAATCTTTAATGTTCATAGACATTACATTTTACAGATGTAAATTACATTACAATGTTCATAGACATTACATTTTACAAATGTAATTATAAATTACAATGTAATTTGATAATTTTACATTTGGGACAGAAGATTATCTACATTTCTAATTAGTGAGACTATTCTATATTATGTAATTTTTGTATAATTTTTCCCCAACCAGGCTTTATGAAATTTCTAATTAGGGAGACTATTCTATATTATATAATTTTTGTATATTATAATTTTTCCCCAATCAGGCTTTATGAAATTTTGTATATCACTTGATAATTAAATATATACATCAAGGCATATAAACATTTCCTTTCTATACATCTTGACATGGACAGGAGATGAATGATTTTTGGTTAAGGAACAAATTATTATTAAATATTTACATCTAAAAAAGCAAATTGCAAGGGTAAAACTGTTAGAGCTACAGCCATGTCTTGGTTTTAGGGTTTCTCAAATCTTTTTGAATTCTTATATTAAGATAATAGGTGTTTATTATTTGAATTTTTAGACTGTGTATATGCACCACAAATTTTTGGTGACTATTTTTCTAGATATGTTACAAGCATAGTTTTAATGGTCTGGCCTTAGGTGTAAACACACAATCACCTTTTGGTGTATGTTTTTTTTAAAGAATAAGTAAGGCTTATATATTTTTTTTCTCTTTCAGTATTGTTGTCCAGACATGATAAATAACTTTTTGGGACTGGCTAAAACAGAATTTTCAAGTACAGTAAATAAAAACACAACTATTGATTCAGAGAAAGGAAAATTGATCATGTTAGTTAATGACTTTTATTATGGAAAACATGAAGGAGATGTCCAGGAAGAACAGAAGACTCATACAACCTTTAAATGCTTCAGTTGCTTGAAAATTCTAAAAAATAATATTAGGTATGTAAATACTTGTTTTTATTTCTATTGAAAATTGAAATGCTGCAAATAAAAATGTTACACTTTTATCTTGTGTTTTCTATGCCATTCTAGGTAAGCGATTTTAACACTTTCTACTGAGAATAGAGGCAGATTCTCTTGTTGAAAAGCTTCTGTTCTTTCTTGTGTTGTGGAGTTTGACTCTTGGATCCAGTTAGTTGTATTTCTTTCACATAGCTTAAGAAAGGACAGTTTATTTTAACTTAAGACAAAATGAACTTCTTTTTTCTGTTTTAGTAGTGCTCTTTGAATTTTTATTAGACATTTTTTATTTTCTAGTTGCCTTTGAATTTTATATTTCTTCACATTACAAGAAGAACCACTTTATGTTTGTTCAGGTTGAGCTCCTCCATACTAATCTATGTAATGCTCAAATTTTTCAATTTATATTTACAGTTTTTAGAACATTCATCTTGCAGGAAAAGTTACCTGTTTTGGAGATGTATCAGTTATAGGAAACATGTCTGTTTTGATTTTAAAATTTAACACCTTTCGAAATTAGAGATTTAATTCCCAGTGGAATATATAAATGCTTTAAATACTGGAAATTTGCATTTCTTAATCGTTCAGTTGTAATCTTTGAAACTATTCTATATAAATTAGTAAGAAGAGAAAAGTAATAAGAAATTGAATGATATTATTTGTTGATTATGTAGCCTGATATTCAAAGTGAATAATTGTTAACAGTTAACATTAAATATCTGATATTTATATTAGATAAGGGTTTTTCTGTCACTTTACTATAAAAATTTTCAAATATTAAGCAAAGTTTTGAAAATTTCACATTGGACCCTTGTACACTTAACTACCTTGATTCTACCAGTAACATTTTACTATATTTGCTTTATTATGTATCTCTTCATCCTTCTTAGAACTATCTGATTTTTTTGGTGCATTTCAAAGTGATCTGCAATATGTTTGTGCATGTGTGTACAAGCATATACATATACATATGCCTTTTGTGTTCTTGTTAACTGTCATCTGTAATTAGCATTTCAAAGCACCTGTAGTTACTTCTGAGTTCAGCATTTATTTGTTTTCCTGTGAGTCCTTGGGTCCAAAAAGAAGCATATATTAAAATCCTGAAATACACTGTGATATACACCTATAACAGTTATTAGTGGTTTCTTTATGATAGTGCTTTATAATTTTCAAAGTTTTTAAACTTATTTTATATGAGTTTTCTTAATAACCTCCTTTTATCAAGTTTTAAGGGCCATCAATAGCTAATGGTTGCAGTAGTTTCACAAAAGGGAAAGTGTATTTTGAGATAAAACACTGAAACAGTGTTGCAGTAGAACTCTACCACCTATTTCTGATGTCATGCCAACATCAGGAAATCATGTTAGCAAATAGGGTAAAATGCAAAGCAATGTGGTTCACTGACTTAATTTCTTGTACTGAAATATGAGGTTATAAGTTATTTCAGCAGTATTTTTTTGACCTTTCCTTTAAGATTAGCCCATTTAATATCAAACATGAAAATGAGGCTGGGCATGGTGGTTGATGCCTGTAATCCCAGCACTTTGGGAGGCTGAGGCAGGACGATCGCTTTAGCAAAGGAGTTCGAGACCAGCCTGGGGAACATGGTGAAACCTCATCTCTACAAAAAATACAAAAGTTTGCTCTGCGTGGTCACACGCACCTGTAGTCCCAGCTACTTGGGGAGCGCTGAGGTGGGAGGATCGCTTGAGTCTGGGAGGTTGAGGCTGCGGTGAGCTGTAATCGTGCCTCTGCACTCCAGCCTGGGCAACAGCCCAGGACAGTCTCAAAAAGAAAATGAAAAATTCATTTTTTTGGTAATTTTTTATGAAGACTAGCTACATATGTCTAGATTTTCATAATATTTACAAATTTTAAGAAAGTTATATCTGATAATATCCAGGAATTGAGTATTTTAAAAAATACCGATCTTTTATTAAATGTAACCTTAATGGTAAACACCTCATGAACAAAGAAGTTAAATGTGTTATATAATATTTTACTTTAACAGTAAAAACTGGGAAGGCAACTTGATATTTATAGAGAATGATGAGAAATTGATAGGTCAACATTTCATTTCTATTCTCTGCCATGTCAACATATTGTGGTATGGTGTTTCTTTCCTATATTGAGTGTCACTAAAAATATTTAGATTTATTTTGTTCTGTGAACGTCCTTGCAAGAGGTTTTGCTATTTCCCTCATTTCTGTTGGTTTGAGAAGTACGAGCTCCTGATGGGAACTCATATAACTGGGAAAAAGCGAATTGGAACCAGGGAACATTTTATGTTACTAGACTTTAAGCGCCGAAAGCTGTGAGCTGAAAGTTTAATGGCTCATTATCTTTACTCTATATGTAAATATTTAACCAATACCAGGATTTTCTGTAAGCATTTGTAGAGCTGTTTTTAAAACCAAAGGAGCAAAAGATATTTCAAGGTGTACCATAGCCCATTCTAAAGAGAAGTAGTGCTGTAAATTTGTGAAAAGAGGTGTATATTATAACCCTCATGATTGCTATCCAGATTGATGACATTTTCACTTAGTTTCAAGATAATTTCTTTTAGGGATTCAAAGTGAATAATTGTTAACTAGTCTAAAAATTATTGTTTTTATTGAATAACTTTACTCTCAAATTCAGCAAAAAGCTTTAATAAGCTCTTTTAAATATATTGCCATTTGTATTGTACCTTCTGCCATTGAAGGTCGTAGTTCTTGCTCATAAGAAGCCTTTTAAGGAAGCTGAAGTAGCGGTATGTAAAACTGAAAAATGTATGTTGCCTACAAAGGGCACTGTCTGCAAGTTAAGATGAACAGTCTGTGCTAACAGTAAACCAGTATCATTAAATAAAACAAAAGGTTCTTGTAATTGTAGGCATTAAAACTGCTATTACATGTATTTAGAAACCAAGATACAAGTAAAAATACCAGTAATTTGTCATTTAAGCAGCTGGAATCTACTGCATATTTTCAAGGCCTTAAAAGATTTCCTCCTGACTCTGTAGCTGCCTTTGGTGATAGGCTTTCCTTTCTTTTAGTATTTCATTTTAAAATGTAAATAGGATTTCAAGTATGGATCAAGAACCTGCTCTTTTATCTAAAAAATTTTTTAAAATAATCTGAAATGATTAAGAGTTGTATCAAAGTGGTGATCTTTCAGATTAATTACATGAATGAATTATTTTAAAGCAAAGATTAAAAAGGTGTTTACTTAGCCACTTAAAGAAAGTGATTATTTAAAAGTGTATACTTTCCTAGACAACTTTAAGACTTTTGAGAGTTTGAGTAATAACATCTATATTTTTAAGATTTAGGTTCAGATTATTGTTTGTGAGATATCCTTTTTGTTTTTAAATCTCAAGTTTTGCACCTGTTGACAACCATTTATAGGTTTATGAACCACATGAAACACCATTTGGAACTTGAGAAGCAGAGCAGTGAGAGCTGGGAAAACCATACCACCTGCCAGCACTGCTACCGTCAGTTTCCCACACCATTTCAGTTGCAGTGCCACATTGAAAGTACACATACCCCCCATGAATTTTCTAGTAAGTTACCAAAACATTTAAATATTCCATATTATTGATTTCAACAATATAAATTGTGAGAAAACCTTAAGTCTGTTAGAAAAATGAGAATAAGAAATAGACTTTGGAATTTGAGGGCACAATTGAAAGGCCAAGTTTTAACTGTGATAAACTTTTAAATAAAATTAGTTATTAATATTAAAGTGCCTCTCACAAATGATTCAGTATGGTAATTTCCTTGACATAACCTATGCATTATATGCTGGGGACTAAATTAGAAGCCTAGTATCATAGTTTTAAAATATGAAATAAGTGCTCTTCATTTAAACTTTAATAGGAAAGGGAACTACAGTTGTAGTGAAAAATCACAGGCCGGGTGCAGTGGCTCATGCCTGTAATCCCAGCACTCTGGGAGGCCAATGTGGGCAGATCACTTGAGGCCAGGAGTTCGAGACCAGCCTAGCCAACATGGCAAAACCCCGTCTCTACTAAAAATACAAAAATTAGCCAGGCATGGTGGTGCTGCATGCCTGTAATCCCAGCTACTTGGGAAGCTGAGGCAGGAGAATCACTTGAACCTGGGAAACGGAGGTTGCAGTGAGCCGAGATTGCGCCATTACACTCCAGCCTGAGTGACAGAGCAAGACACTGTCTCCAAAAAAAAAAAAGAAAAGAAAATTACAGATGTTGGAGCAAAATAGCTTGGTTTTAAATCCCAGATCTGCCTCTTAATATAGCTACAAGATTTTAGCCAAGTTACTTAATACTTGACTAATGCAGATAATAGAAATACCTTCTTTATAGGGTTGTTAATAGAAGTTGAGTTAATGTAGGTGAGGTGATGTGAGTGCTTAGAACTATTCTTTGCACATAGTTAACAAGCTATTTAACTGTTCACAACTGTCCCTACTGCTACTGTTATTGTTGGTATATATGAATTTTTATATTAATATCTTAAATATTGTAATACTGTTTTTCTCCCACATTTAGCTATTTGTAAAATCTGTGAATTGTCATTTGAAACAGAACATGTTCTTTTACAACACATGAAGGACAATCATAAACCTGGTGAAATGCCATATGTCTGCCAGGTACACATACATTTTATTGTTTTCTTACATGTTTGGTTTGTTTGTTGTTTCGGTTATAAAATTTAAGCCTATTAGACCAGCGGTCAGCAAACTTATGCATAACTTGGCATAACTTATACATTATATGAGGGGTAGGCAGCAAGCTGGGTTTGGTCCACAGACTTTTGTTTGCTTATCTCTGTACTGGACAAGGATGAGCCCTGTTGTATGTAGAAAAACAAACATATGGGCTTACTGTGCTATATAGGGAAGAATGTAGGCATACAAGGGAAATACAAAGTGCTGTTAGATACAAAGAACCCTACCAAATGCTTTGGCAGAAGTATTTTTCCAAAGAAGAAGAATTTGAAGGAAGAAGAAAGCAAGGAAAAGATAAATTGCCATAGCCATAAACCTGGAGGTTAACAATCCAAAGGAGAATGCTGTTTCATGTAGCAGAAAAACATTTTGTAGGGCAAGAGGTGCCAAAGCTTGAAACTTCAAGTCAAGACAGAAGGTGACAGACAAAAAGATTTGATAAAGAGAAGGAGATCTAGTTGTGTTTTGAGATGTATCCCTTAACTTTGAAAGCTACATTTAATGTCTCAGAGATGGTCTTTTGGTGTTGCCTGAGTGAGATTCTTGGTTGCAAAGGCATCAGAGCTAGATTAGTAGCATATAATGTTCTCCTGACAAATTATCCATCGTTGTTACTTTGTAATTGCGTATCAGTTACAAATTTTCAAGTTAAACTAAGCCTTCTTTCTGTTTTTAGGTTTGTAATTATAGATCATCATCATTTTGTGATGTAGAAACTCATTTTAGAACATCCCATGAAAATACGAAGAACTTGCTATGCCCGTTTTGCCTCAAAGTTATTAAAATTGCAACACCATATATGCATCATTATATGAAGCATCAGGTGAGATTTACCAGTTCTTATTTGTTTATGTTGTCTTAGTGAAAAAACTGATTATGACTTGGAGAATCTTTAGATTTATTCTTCAAGAAAAGCAGAGTTGTTCCAAATGACACTATTAATTTACATTTCATGTTGAATTGCTTGTGAAACTTCCACTTCTTTTCCTTACTTCCTTTCTGGTGATGGTGTGGGTCATAAATTATGAAAATTCTGAAAGATAGCTAGGAATAGGAAGCCTAGGATTGAGAGAAAATAGAAAAAGTGAGTGGAATATCCAAAAGATTGAATATTTCAGGGTCTAAAGGTAGATATGAGAATGATTTTGAAGGGAGTTATCAGGACAAGGGGAAAAATGAGTTTGAACTGAGGAAGAAAAGATTGAGGATTTATAATCTTATCTTTCCTTTTGCTCTTCAAACTTTATTTCCACTTTCTAACCTCTTATCATTATGAGAAGACATGTTGTCATTGACCTGGAGTTGTCTTTTATAGTTGTGTGACCATGGGAATAGTAATGACACTTACTGATCAATGTATGAACTCTGGCAGAGAACCGTATTTAGATCATCACTTGTTCCCTGGATGGCTTCCACCAGTTTTGCTATATAATTTTGGAACTCAATATTAGTGCTTGTACCCCTCCCTTGAATTCTGATATTATGCTTATTGGCTCTTTTCCTGAAGCAATTAAACCATCTTTTATTTGGGCTAAAAATTTTGATGCAGCACTAGTCTTGTTCTTGAGTGCTTGAAAGAACAACAGTGCCTTTGCCAAAATTAGTAGCCAATGGATTTACTGAATCTGATCATGTAATCAAATTTTGCCAACTCACTACAAAGCTCAATGCATTCTCTTATTATTGATAAAATTGACATGCCAATTTATTCAGCATTGGTGCTCACTTTGCTGTCATTTTCAGTTGTTAGTTAATCATGAAATTGACTTGCTGTTTTTAGTTGGAGAAGATCATGAAAGTAGAATTTCCAGATCAATTTGGGATTGTCTGTGTTGTGACTGGGATGCCACACATCCTTGAGAGTTTCTGGCAAGATCTTTTCTAGGGTTTCTCCAACAGTATTCCATCAGGTGTTAATAGATATTTTCCCCCAAATCGTCACTGGTCAATAAATTTATTAAATGCCTGGATTTCTAAAATCAAGCAGTTTCGTTTTTTTTTTTAAACAGGACTTCTCAGAGCTTTTAATATGCCAGTGGACATTGTAAATCTCCAAGAAAGGATATAGTATGTGTCATTCCCCAAACTTATTTGACCATTGACTTCTTTTTTAGCGTAGTATCTATTAATATTTTTTGATGAACAGAGTTTGGGAAACACTATTCTTGATACCCTGTATTTCATCTTTGGACTTTAATTTTGAAAGGGAGAATGAGGTATAAAGCAGTAGCTCTAGTTCATGATGGGGCTTTTAAACATGATATTTCCCAGGTGCTTTGCCAAACTATAGAGTGAAATAGAGATGTGGGAAGAATAATAACTATGGTAGAGATTTGGGGACCCACTATGTGGGCTGTGGGATTTATAAGCAAGTTGTTATGCCCTGAGTTGTATGTTTTAACTTGCCATGGCTGCCAATTTTCTTTTTTGTTTGGAGTGCCTGGGAGGTAGATAGCCAGCAGTAAAGAGGGGGCAGTCTATTAATAAGAACAGTCATCGGGCATCCTTGAAGGTATTTACAATTTGTGTAATTATTTACAAGGCTGGAAAACCATAGCTGAGTGGGATTATAAACTTGTAGTTGAGATGACATTATTACGAAAGTATTAGACAATCAGAGTAGTTGACTCCATGCCTCATTTTATTGTCTTTGAAGAACTCAGTTGTAAGTTTTTTTTAAAGATTATCTTACTACGTCTTTAGTGATTTTAGAGTTAATAACCCAGTTTGTGTGACTTTTAAGAAATATTGATAGCAATTCCAGATGTGTTAAATACTCTCATTAGAGCTTTAATAAAACAAGCAGTTAACATACACTAATTACTTACCTTATGGGAGCAGCTGGTACTTTACATGCATTTTCTTATTTAATCTTCTCAACCACTAGATGTATATTATTATTTCAGTTTTATAGATGAGGAGACAGAGCTTTAGAGAAAGTCACTTGCCTAATGTCACATTGTCTAATAAAGCCAGAGTCAAAATTTGACTTCAGCATCCAAGCTTTTACTGCTCTACCAGAGTTGGATTTCACATTGGCATTAGGTCTAAAGGTAGGAATTACATATAGTAAGAATTACCTATAAATCTCTCAAGTATCCCAAACAATATAGTGTACTTATAAAAGAATTTAATACAGATATTTATTTCTTAATGCTTGGAATAGATCACTGTTTCTTTTGTTGAACATAGTGTTATAAAAAAAGTACTCTATCTTCATCACCCTTAGTGCATTGAAATGCATGCATGCATAAAAGAGTTGTAAAGGCGTGAGTCCAACTGAGGGACTAGTAGATTAATATATTCTACCTCAGGACTCTGGACAAATATTCGTTGAATGAAAAGGCAGATATTTTGAACTAAATTGTACATGCTACTCATGCATTTTCTCTGTTAGTCTCTTTCTTTCTGCCTCACTATTCATTTAAGAAATATTTACTGAGTGCCTTCGTATGTGCCAGGGGTTGCTTTAGGTATCATATAGCAGTGAACAAAAGCAAGTTTGTGCCCTCTGGAATTTACATTATAGTAGAGAAAGATAATGCATTTGTGTATGTGTGTGTTAGAATGTATATGCTGGCAGTAAGTACTGTGGGAGGAAAATGTGGAAGATGAGGAGTGCTAAAGATTGGGGAGGTGGTAGGAGTAGAGTAGAGGTCAAAAAAGGGTATTGTATAAACGCTGTTCAAACATGGCCCTCTCTGAAAGATATAAAGGAGTAAGCCCTGTGAATTACCTGGGAAAGGTAACGTTATATAGGGTTGAAGTGAGTATATACCTAGGATGCTCAAAGAATAGCAAGGAGGCCAGTGTGGCTGGAGTAGAGTAAATTAATAGGAGAAAGAATAATAGGAGATGAGGTTATAGCAATAGAATTCAGACCAATTCATGTGGAGCTTTGTAAGCCACAGCCAAGACTTTGGAAAGCCACTAGACATTTTTAAGCATGTAAAAGATGTGCCATGTTTTTATTACTGGCAGCTATGGAAAGAAAAGTCCATAAGGAATAAAGGATATTAGGGGGGAGAAGATAGAAAGTTTTTACAGCAGTCCAGGTAAGTGGCTTGGGCCAGTATGGTAGCAATGGTTGAATGAGGTAATGAGAAGTGGAAAGATTATGAATGGTTTTGAAGGTAGAGCTGACAGGTTTTACTAATGTGTTTGACAATGGATGTAAGAGAAAGAGATTAAATTTTTTGTCTTGAGCAGTTGCAAGAATGGAATTTTAATATACTGAGATATGAGGAAGACTGAATAAGGAACAGATTTTTTTGGAGGAAGGGGACAGGGATAAAGGAAGGAAATATTGAGTTCAATTTGGTTCAGGTTGATTTGGGAAGCATATTAGACATCAAGCAGTAATGTTAAGTAGGCAGTTGCATAGATGGTATTTAAAAACCATGACACTGGATGATATAACCTACTGAGTGGTTATAGATAGAGAAAAGATTTCTGGGAACGCAACTGTAGTGAACTTTTTACCTGCTCTATTGTTTTGCTATCTATTTCTTGGTCTTTCTCTTCTTCCTTGAGCACATATAAGCGAATTTGTTTAAATTGCCTGTACCTATAACGTAATCCGGTGTATCACACTTGTCAAATAGTCTTAAGAGCCCAGGAGGTTGAGGCTGTAGTGAGCCAAGAGTGCACCACTGCATTCCAGCCTGGCTGAGAGAGTGAGACCTTGTGTTAAAAAAAAAAAGTCTTAAGATGCAGCTATTAATAGAATTGTAACACATATTTATATATTGCTTTGAATTTTATAAAGAACTTTCATTTATGAAGTGCTTGCTGTATGCCAGTAACTGTGCTAGGTACTTCCCTATATATTACTTCATTTGATTTTTATAAATAATTGGTTGTGCAAAAAAACAAAAAACAAACAAAAAACACACACACACACAAAACTTCAGGCCAATATCCTTGATGAACCTCGACGCAAAAATCTTCACCAAAATACTGGCAAACTGAATCCAGCAGCACATCAAAAAGTTTATCCACCATGATCAAGTAGGCTTTATCCCTAGGATGGAAGGTTGGTTCAACATATGCAAATCAATAAATGTGACTCATCACAAACAAAACTAAAGACAAAAACCGCATGACTATCTCAATAGATGCAGAAAAGGCTTTCGATAAAATTCAGTATCCTTCATGTTAAAAACTCTCAATAAACTAGGTATTGAAGGAACATACCTCAAAACAATAAAAGCCATATATAACAAACTCACAGCCAATAGCATACTGAATGGGCAAAAGCTAGAAGCATTCCCCTTGAAAACCAGCACAAGACAAGGATGCCCTCTCTCACCACTCCTATTCAACATAGTATTGGAAGTTCTGACCAGGGCAGTCAGGCAAGAGAAAGAAATAATGCGTATTCAAATAGGAAGAGAGGAAGTCAAACTATCTTTGTTTGCTAATGACATGATCCTATATCTGGAAAACCCCATCATCTCAGCCCAAAAGCTTCTTAAGCTGATAAGCAACTTCAGCAAAGTCCCAAGATACAAAATCAATGTGCAAAAATCACTAGCTTTTCTATATACCAATAACAGGCAAGCCAAGAGCCAAATCATGAATGAACTCCCATTCACAATTGCCAGAAAAAGAATGAAATACCTAGGAATACAGTTAACAAGGGAAGGGAATGATCCCTGCCATGACAATTATTATACAAATCACTGCTCAAAGAAATCAGAGATGACACAAACAAATGGAAAAACATTCCATGCTCATGCATAGGAAGAATCAATATCATGAAAATGGCCATACTGCCCAAAGTAATTTATAGATTCAATGCTATTCCCATTAAACTACCATGGACATGCTTCACAGAACTAGGAAAAACCATTTCAAAATTCATACGGAACCAAAAATAGCCCAAATAGCCAAGGCAATCCTAAGCAAAAAGAACAAAGCTGGAGGCATCACACTACCTGATTTCAAGCTATACTACAGGGCTATAGTAACCAAAACAGCTTGGTACTGGTACAAGAACAGACCCATAGAACAGTGGAATAGAATAGTGAACCCAGAAATAAAACCACACACCTACAACCATTTGATCTTCAACAAACCTGACAAACACAAGCAATGATTCCCTATTCAATAAATGGTCCTTGGAAAACTGGCTGGCCATAGGCAGAAAATTGAAACTGGACCCTTTCCTTACATCGTATACCAAAATTAACCCAAGATGGATTAAAGACTTAAATGTAAAACCTAAAACTCTAAAAACCCTAGAAGAAACCTAGGCAATACCATTCAGGACATAGGCATGGGCAAAGATTTCATGATGAAGATGCCAAAAGCAATTGCAACAAAAGCAAAAATTGGCAAATGGGATCTAATTAAAGAGCTTGTGCACAGCAAAAGTAAGCAGACAGCTTACAGAATGGGAGAACATTTTTGCAAACTATGCATCTGACAAAGGTCTAATATCTAGCATCTATAAGGAACTTAAACAGATTTACAAGAAAGAAACCAGCCCCGTTAGAAAGTGGGCAAAGGATATGAACAGACACTCTCAAGAGAAGACATACATGTGGCCAACAATGATATGAAAAAAAACTCAACATCACTGATCATTAGAGGAATGCAAATCAAAACCACGGTGAGATACCATCTCACACCCGTCAGAATGGCTATCGTTAAAAGATCAAAACGTAATAGATGCTGGCAAGGTTGTGGAGAAAAGGAGTGCTTTTATACTGTTGCTGGGAGTGTAAATTAACCATTGTGGAAGATAGTGTGGTGATTCCTTGAAGACCTAGAGACAGAAATACCATTCCACACAGCAATCCCATTGCTGCATATATACCCAAAAGAATATAAATCGTTCTGTTAAGACACATGCACACATATGTTCTTTTTAGCACTATTCACAATAGCAAAGACATGCAATCAATCTATATGCCCATCAATGGTGGACTGGATAAAAAAATGTGGTACATATACACCATGAACTACTGTGCAGCCATAAAAAGGAATGAGATCATGTCCTTTGCAGGGACATGGATGGAGCTGGAGGCCATTATCCTTAGCAAACTAATGCAGGAACAGAAAAACAAATACCACGTTTTCTCATTTATAAGTGGGAGCTAAATGATGAGAACACAAGACACATAGAGGGGAACAACACATACTTTGGCCTACCAGAGGGCAGAGGGTGGGAGGAGAGAGAGAATCAGGAAAAATAACTAATGAATACCTGGATGATGAAATAATCTATACAGAAAGCCTCCAGGTTACACGTTTACCTGTGTATCAAACCTGTGTAACAAACCTGTACATCCTGCACATGTTCCCTGAGCTTAAAAGTTAAATAAATAAATAAATAAACAAACAAACAGTTAGTTGTATTTAATGGACATGGTGATGTATCTGGCAGAGATACAGCTTTAGAGAAGGCATTCCTTTATATGTTGTATAATTATGTGTGTGTGTATATGTGTGTGTATATATGTAAAACTACATATAACTACAAAGGAGTGATTTCTCTAAATGCATTATATATATATATATATATATAAAATATATTAATGAGGGTAAAAGTTGCAGTTGATAATCTGTAATAGAAGGAATACTGGATCAGGGGTCTGGTAATGTCACTAACTAGCTATGGGGAAATGCCTTAGAATTTTTTCGGGTCCCATTTCCCATCTGTAGAATAATGACAGGACTGGGTTTGAGGAGGGAGTCAGTCAAGGGGTTCTCAATCAGTAAGTTCAGTTGTTCTGTTTTATGCCTCTTCATCCACATTGTCTAATGTAGTAGCTACTAGCCACATATGGCTTTTTAGATTTAAATTAATTAAAATTAAACAGTATTAAAAATGTACTTCCTTAGTCACAGTAGCTACATTTCAGGTGCTCAATAACCACATGTGGCTAGTGGCTACTGTGTTTGACAGTACAGCTCTAGAATATTTCTTTATCATAGGAGATATTATTGGACAGCATTGGTTTATATAACCATTTCTATAAACTTCTTTGAAATGTCTGGTTAGATTTATTTGGTTTTAGAGAGTTTAATTTATTTTACCAACTTTTCAACCAACTAGAAATAGCAAAAATTAGAAATAATTTACTTTTTCTAGGATGAAAACGTAGTACATCTCATTTTCACAGTATCATGTGTTTACTTCAAGTTTATAATTGAGATTTCTCACCACACTTAATAGAAGTTTTATTAGAACCTATTGATAGAACTTTCATGTACAGTTCCTACATAGTAGCAAACACTTTTGAAACCCAAATACTAATGTAATGACTTTTTAAAAATGAGGCATTTTGATATTATTTATGATAGGAGATGTTAAACTGCAAGTTTTTACATTATTTAGGTATCATTAAAATTAAGCCAGAGCAGTTTCAGGACACAGGATTTGTAGTTGTTGAAATTATTTTCCCCCCTTTTTCTGTTTTCTTTTCTAAACAGAAAAAAGGAATACATCGTTGTACAAAATGCAGGCTGCAGTTTTTGACATGCAAGGAGAAAATGGATCATAAGGCTCAACACCATCGAACATTTATAAAACCTAAACAACTAGAAGGGTTGCCTCCTGGAACAAAAGTGAGTTAAAATATGTTGTATTTTAACATTTTGTATGATAATAGAAATTAACTCCTGCCCAGCTTTATCTATTGAATATATTTTTAAATGACTTCAGATTTTTGCTCAGACTTTAATTTTAGGGTTTAATTTTATGCGTAGAAAGAAAAACTTCTAACCATTGTTTTGAGTTCAGTGATAGCTGTTGGGTTAGAGTAGTAGTCCTTTCTAAAAAGTACAACTCAATTAACTTTTCCTGGGTCAGTGGGTTGTTTCAATATTCTACAGGCTTTTTTTGAGCTTTCAGTTGAAAGTATATGTTGACTTTCGTTGCTAAACTATAAGATGCTTGAGATCAGGAATCATGTTTTATTTATCTTTGTGTCCCCAGCATCAGGTATAGTGCCTAGAGTGCCATAGGTTCTCAGATGTTTGTTGCAGTTGTTATTACTGAGTTTACTCTGAGAAGCAAGTTCTGCTGGATAGCGTTGTGTTTTAAGTGAGCAAACACATGTCTGACTGCATACTGATGATTGTAATTTACTTTTCCCTTTTTGCCTTATATACATCTGTTTTCTCTGACTTCTTTATATACAGTCAGCTCTTGAATATTTGCTCCAGTGGAGGGAAACAGAGGCATGGATAATCCAAAGTGAATAATCCCCAAAACATTTATTTTTGGCTTTGGGTACTTACCTTTGAATGTGGGTATGTCTGTTATTTGAATTAACTAAAACAATATAAAGCCATGCTCTGAAGACATGATAGCAAGAGAAGCTATCCAGCATCCTTCCCTGCAATCCATTCATTCCATGTTGGGACTAGACATGCAGAACACTAATGTAAGCAGTGCAGTCCTCTCTCATTTTTTCCCTTAATAATAATAATAATAATATTAATGATAATGATACTAAATGTTTTTATAGCACCTTAGAATTAGACTTTCAGTGTACTTTTTCATACATTTTATTGTCTAATTCATACCACAATCCACGGAGGTTAATAAGGCAGGTATTACCCCATGTTATAGATGTGAAGAAGCATAGAGAGGATAAGTTCCTTGTTCAAGGTCACGTGGCTAGGAAGGCCTTTTGATTCCTGGTCCAGTGCTATTATATGTTACCCAAGCACATGTATGTCATAGGACTTCCTTATTGACTGTTCCTCAAATACAGGAGCGTATAGTCAAATGATTAACCAGAATGTTGGTAGGCACTGTGTTTTTCATTGTCAACCAACAGATAAAATTAAACGTTTTCTCATTCTGAATACTAAATGATGAACTTTGTATTAGTTTACTTTAAGAAAATTCTAAATATTATTTAGCCCTCTACGCAGTATAATAACTTGATGTAACTCCTCCTATAACATTTGTAAGCATAAATCTTGGGCACTGAGCCCCTGGAAAGAGGAGATCACATTTACTGTAGATCTGTTTCTTTTATAGTTGTTAAAGGGTAATTTAGGCCTTTCTAGAATTATTTTTCAGGCTTGAGATTTAAATTTTGAGCTCTATATTTGTGAATTTCTTAAAGTCAGGGCATAAAACTAGCTATGGAATGTGCTCTTTGTATATTCATATAATTTGTATTAACTCCTAATTATTCACTGATAACTGTGTTAACATATAACTGATAGCAATACAAGATGTAAAATTACAACTTAATATCAAGTTTAATATCATTTAATGGTTTGAACATCTAGAATAAATGGGAGACTTACCTGATTATAGTTTATATGTGCTTTTTTCAAAATTCTTGATTTTTAACTATTTTTGGTACCATGATATTTTAATATTAATGTAATGATTAATCTTTTAAAGCAAATCTTCTCTTTATTTTTGTAGGTTACTATTCGAGCTTCAGTTGGACCTCTGCAATCAGGAGCTTCACCTGCACCTTCCATTAGTGCAAGTGCTTCTACCCTTCAGCTTTCACCTCCAAGGACTAAAAATATAACTGCTAAAAATCCTGCAAAATTTAATACAAGTAAACCTAATACAATCAAATCCAACGCAAGTAAACCTAATACAAGTAAGCCTAATGGAAGTAAATCTAAATACAAACCAAAAATCTCTAATATGCAAAAGAAACAAAGCACATTGGCTAGTAGCAATAAAAAAAGTAAAGTCAATACAGCATTGAGGAATTTAAGGTAATCTTTTATTCCTGATATACAATATAATTTAAACTTAAGTATAAAAACTTGTACTTTAGTTAACAGAACATTAATAAGGCTCTTCCTTATTATTTTTGTTTTAAAATATATTTTTATCATTTTTTTATTTCTCCCTAAGGTATCGTCGGGGCATTCACAAGTGCATTGAGTGTTGTTCCGAAATAAAAGATTTTGCAAACCACTTTCCTACGTACGTCCACTGTAGTTTTTGCAGATACAACACTAGCTGTAGCAAAGCCTATGTAAATCATATGATGAGGTAAGATGAATTAAATGTGTAAATTACCAATGAAAATTATAGTTCAGCAAGTTTCTGTTTTGAAAACAAAGTTATCCTATTAGAAGCCAAGGAGCCTATTAGAAGCTCCTCTTCAAGGAGTTGGAAGGATCTAACAGTAAGGAACTTTTAGGGTATTGCCTGGTCCTATTTCTCAGCATAGTAACTAGAAATTATGGGACTAAAATTGTAAGAAAAATTAAGCTAATGAAATTGGAATAGGTTTGTTAGAGAAATAGTTTTTCTTTTTCACTTTTTTGAGATGGAGTCTCGCTCTGTTGCCCAGGCTGGAATGCAGTGGCATCATCTCAGCTCACTGAAACCTCCGCCTCCCGGGTTCAAGCAGTTCTCCTGCCTCAGCCTCCTGAGTAGCTGGGACAACAGGTGTGTACCACCATGCCTGGCTAATTTTTGGATTTTTAGTAGAGACAGGGTTTCACCATGCTGGCTAGGCTGGTCTCAAGCTCCTGACCTCAAATGATCTGCCCGCCTTGGCCTCCCAAAGTGCTGGGATTACAGGCATGAGCCATTGCACCCGGCTGGGAAATAGTTTTTCCATGAAAGTTTTTATTGCCCTATTGGTGTTTATTTTCCAACAGAATTTTAAATTTTTAAATATATTAACTGGATAAATATTTGTAAAATCATAAGTGTCATCCTCTTTAAAGCAGTCACTTTGAGAGACTTTAAGATTTTCAGTGGAGTCTGTTTCTCTTTCTGTATTCCAACTGTCTTTTTATCCATCTCTCAGGCCATCTATACTTGCATCCATTCAGTGAAAATGAGGCACCGTTCTGGTCATGATGCCACTTTTGGAATTCTTTTTCATTAATTCATTCAACTTAGATTATTTGAGTACTTACCATTTACACTATGTTAGGAAAAGCCTTCAGAGTCTGCGTTACTTTCATTTAGATCTCACTGAGGGAATACTTTATTCCTTCAGAATGGGTCTGTATTTTTTTTTAAGTAGGCAAAAATTGTTTAGATATAAATCTGAGAGTTTGCTTATTCAAAGTAAGTTTGTTCAATTTTTTTAAAATTAGGATTAATGTATTATAAGTGACTTTCTTGCGGATTACACATGACTTCTCTGTTACTTGCTGGTCATTATCAACTACTGCTTTCGAGGATTCTCCTACCGTTCTTGATGGCTTCAGCACTTCTCTCAGTTTTTCCACATCTTGATGATTGGCCTGACCTCATGGTATCTTGCTTCTTTAGTGCCAGAATTTCACATCAACTTTTAAGTTCATATATTGTCTTTTTTTTTTTTTTTCTTGAAACTACAGTACCATTTAAATCTCTTCCTATAAACTGTGCATTCCTTTTGGATTTCCATTACCCCATGATGTTCAGGGCTTTGACTCCTTTTTGCAGCCTAGTAGCACCCATCTAATTTTGTGTCAACCTCACTCTCAGGATCATCTGTTCTGATTGCGGCTTTTTGTCCTAGAATCCTTTACAGTTTTAGTCATGCTCACTTGGCATAAAGGCCAAGGTAAGATTTGAACCTCTTCCCTTTTGAACTTTTTCTGTGCTCACTTCTAAACTATCAAACGGTCCTTGATTTAATCAACTCTGATTTCAAAAACTGTAATTCTGATTAGGTCTTATTTTTTCTTTTAAAAGACCTCTTTATTTTTACCTTCAACATTTGTTTAATCCTTCTTCAGTACCCTAAAGATTTTATTTTAGTTTCTCAGTTGTTAACCTGGCCTATTAATTAGTCAATTGTAGGTCATCCTTTTTATTTTTCCTAAAATTAACTCTTTCAACCCCACATATTTGTCCTGTTACCTTCAATCAGATATTAATCTTAAAAATCTAACACGTCCCACTTCCCCATTAACTGTCCTTTCTTCCCCAGTTCACCGACCATATTCAGTTAACTTGGATCTTCATCTCTTTTTCTCTATATGGTTCCTTCTGCTTACAAACATTTTCAGGTATTTAAAAAATTTTTGAAAGAGGACAATTTGTCCCAACTACTTATTTTCCTTATTTCTTGTCTTCCTTTTTGCTATTAACATCTGTAAAAGGTGTTTGCTACCAGCTTTATTGTGATTCATTTACCCTTTGAGTATTTCCCCCACCTACCAACTAACATTCCCCTTTTAAAGATTATCTGTTATGAACATATCACCATATTTACTCACTGTTTTTCATTCTTACTCCTCTGTGACTTCTTTAGAGTATTTGACATTGGTGTCACTCACTTTTTAAAACTTAATTTGTTTAATTTTCCTGACAGCCATGTGAAATTAATTAATTTAAAAAATTTTATAGAGACTAGCTCATACTTGTGGAGTACATGTGATATTTTGTTACAAGCATACAATATGTAATAAACCCAGAATAATCATCACTTGCAATGTTTATCATTTCTTCATTTCTTCTTTTTATTTTTTTGAAATGGGGTCTCACTCTGTCACCCCAGAGTGCTAGGTGGTGCAGTCAAAGCTCACTGCACCCTCAAACTCCTGGGCTCAAGTGATCCTCTTGCGTTACCCTCCTGAGTAGCTATATAGGTGTGTGCCACCATGCCCATCATTTCTTTGTGATGGGAACATTCAAAATATACTCTTCTAATTATTTTGCAGTATACAGGAAATTTTTGTTCATTGTCATCACACACAGCTCTTAGTGTCATATGGAACTAAAAGCTTCTATTGCCACTCTTAGGGTTTGGTAGGTCTTTTTGTCTTTTTCTCAACTTCACTGGTACCCTTGCTTCCCTCATTGCATTAGGTGCATCCCACTGAATGGCAAACTCTTCTCTGCACTGTTGATTCTTGTTAGAAGCTTGAGGTTTATATATATAGAAGCCTAATTTTCTCCAAAGCACGAGAACCTTTAATTCCTATCCCGTACTAACTCTGTAGCCTCTCAATTGGTCTTTTTCCCTCTGGTCTCATACCTGCCCCAATCCATCCCTGTAAGTTGGTTAATCTTCCACAGAGTATAGTTTCTTCCATATTAATTTTCTTTCTTTTTTCCTTTTTTTTTTTTTTTTTTTGAGAAAGGGTCTCACTCCAACCCAGGCTGGAGTGCAGTGGCTCCATCACAGTTCACTGCAGCCTCAACCTTCTGGGCTCAGGTGATCCTCCCACCTCAGCATCTCGAGTAGCTGGGACTTACAGGCATGCACTACCATGCCCAGATCATTTTTCTGTGGAGATGGGATTCCTCCCCGCCGCCCCCGCTGCTGCGCCAGGCCACATGTTTGTTTTCTACTGTGACTTTTCTGTATTCCTTGTTAGTTCCCAGAATGCCCTGTTCTTTCCTCTCAGTTTACCTTCTTTTTTCAAGTGTCTGATCACCACAACCATTACTTTCTTTGAATAATTGTGTACTATTCATCTATTTTGCCTTTTTTTTTTTTTTTTTTTTTTTAAGAGACAGAGTCTTGCTCTGTCATCTCTCACCCAGGTGATCCACCTGCCTCAGCGTCCCAAAGTTTTGGATTACAGGCGTGAGCCACCGCGCCTGGCCCTATTTTGCCTTTTATTATATTTACTTGTGTTTGCATTATCTTCTTGAAAAGAAAGGGGTCTTTGTATTTATCATACCACCTAGCACATTACAAACTGCAGATGATAGTCATCATTTGTTTTAATTATAAAAGGTCCTAAATAAAATCTCAAAAGAAGGTGTTCAAAAATCTTGAAGCAGTTGAAGTATTGTTGGAGTAAGATCCTTTCAAAGAAAAGCATCATTAAATGTGTAATTTTTAATTTTTTTAAGCAGCATTTTTTAGGTTCAGTTGTTTAAATTATTGTACCTTATTTGCTTATAGCTTTTAGGTAGTAATAGAAATTATCTGAAAAAATGCACATAAATTACTCTATAATACTGCTATTATTCCTCAAAATGATGTATAAGAAGCATTTTTTTTTACATAAAAGAGAATTAAGTTAACATACATAAGTAGTATCTCTTTTTTGTAGCAGAGTTTTATTTCAACCAGGTTCATGTATTTCATTATGTACCTACTAGGAAGGTATTTAATAAAATTTGCTAAGAAGTATGGCAAGCTGGGGGTGAAGAATCAAACAAGTCTGGATTTGAATCCAACCTTCACTGTGTATGTGTGGAACTTTGAACAAGTTACTTAATCTGACTCTCAGATTGTGTTTCTTGAAAAGAAAGTTACTGTGATTATTAGAAAAACTGTATTAAAGTGCTTAATAACAATTTGCACTTAGGAGATATTCAAATAATGATAGCTATTAATTTCTAAGTTGTCATTATTAGGATTGGGGGAGTCCTTGATTGTAATTTTCAGTTTAGAAGGGGAAATAAATTTACCTAGCTTAATGTGATAACCAAATGACTATGAAAGTACAAAGGAGGTAAAGATGAAATCTTTAAACAAGAAGTAAGGGAAGATTTTCTGTAAATTTCACTTAGGCTTTGAGGGATGATTTTTAAAATTTCCAAGGAAAAAGAAAGCTGGTATAAAAATCTGTTTCTTATGCAGTAGGTAAGACAGAGTACTGAATTTTAAAAAGATCTACTTGGCTTCATTATAAATTTTACATAAATTTATTGACACTAAATGATAATCATAGGACTAGTTAGACTATTATGATAACATCATAACTGGTCTTCTGCCTACAGTTTTCCCTCTTTTTTCCAGTTCCTCCTTTCTTTTACCATAGGCAAATCTGGGCAGGTCATTCTTTGGCCTAAAATCCTTTCCTAACATTGATAGAATGAAGTTCAGATTTTCTGGACAATATAATACCTTTCCATATCAAATTCCTAACTACTTTTCAACTCCTTCAACTCCTTTTATTCTCTTGAAAATCCTCCTGTATCTCCAGTTACTCTTTGCTTTGCCCGGAAGTGAAGCAGTAAGAACCTTCTAACTGCAGTGAACTCCTAATTGTTAGCTGGCTTCTACCTCATTTGTCTGCAGCTTTCCTTCATGCAACCACAAACTCTCTATGTGTCACTATTGATTTTTATCTTGTGTTAATTATTTATGAATATGTATTCATTGATTTAGCAAATATTTATTGGGCATTCATTCTGTGCTGGCCCCTCTCTCCCTCAAACACTCCCCTCAACCAACCATAAGCTCCAGGGCAGGCAGCTTGCCTTTGTTATTGTATCATCAGTTTCTAGTCTAGTGTCTTAAAATTGTTAAGGAAATTGTTCCTTTTATGTTTCTTAGAAAGTAAAGTTGTTATTTATATGGAATCAAGATTATGAAGAAAATACGGTTAAAGGAGGTTTTTGACCTCAGTTTTCTTGAGGTATAATTTATACACAATACAATTCAACTATTTTTAGAGAATTGCTTAGTGAGTTTTGATAATTATATACTGTCAGCTAACCAGGTAAGGGATTTTTAAAAATTAGGTTTTAACATTATATTTTTACTATATTGTAATAAAAAACATTTCTTAGATTTATTTCTGTATTGCTGTTACCTTTATGGAGAGCTAATAGGAAGAAGGGTAGTATTTTTTTTCCTTTTTATTTGTGAGCTATGAATTCACTTTTCCCTTCCTATGATACACAAAACTGTAAGTATGGAATTAAATAGAGATAAATCAAATAGATTGTAGAAATCCCTTTTTATAGATGAGAAACTCTAAAACAGAATTCAGGCAACTAAAAATTTTTAATTATCAACATTATGATCTGGTATAAGTTGTAGACAGATGTAGAGGCTATCAAAAGACTCTATACTGTAATATTTTCTCTCCTCTTACATTTAATATATAAATAAACCAAAAATAGTCTGCTTTGTTGGAAGAGAAAGAATAAAGAGCTTTTAAATCTCATTTAAAAATAACTTATTTTGGTTCAATGTTTCAGTAATCAAACAAAATCTTAGACTTATTTCTCTGAGGAAATATAGTTGTGTATACAAGTTTTTGCATATAATTTCAGGGCTTCTCAACTTCCCAATGTACTCTTCTAACAAAACTGTTTTTGTGATACCATCTTAAATTTGTAAACTCTAATAGTAATTACTCCTAGGTTAAAGAAATGACTATTAGAAATCTGAGGATATTTTCTGGGGATTACAGCTAGTGACACATACAGAGTCTGTGATTGCATGAAGGAAAGCTGCAGATAGATGGGTAGGACAAAAATATATATGTATATATTTTTTTTTCAGCTACATCCATGTCCCTACAAAGAACACGAACTCATTCTTTTTTATGGCTGCATAGCATTCCATGGTGTATATGTGCCACATTTTCTTAATCCAGTCTGTCATGGATGGACATTTGGGTTGGTTCCAAGTCTTTGTTATTGTGAATAGTGCCGCAATAAACATACGTGTGCATGTGTCTTTATAGCAGCATGATTTATAGTCCTTTGGGTATATACCCAGTAATGGGATGGCTGGGTCAAATAGTATTTCTAGTTCTAGATCCTTGAGGAATCGCCACACTGGGAAGACTACATTTTGAAATACAGTAGTCCCCCTTATCCGCTGGGGTATATATTCCAAGACCCCCAGTGAATGCCTGAAACTGTGGATAGTATTAAGCTCTATGTACTTAATACATAGAGATACACTTAATTATATATATACTTTTTTTGTACTTAATACAAAAAAGTACTTAATAAAAAAAAAAGTACTTAATACAAAAAAGTACTATACTTTTTTTCCTATACATACATACATATAATAAAGGCTTCTTTATAAATTACACACAGTAACATAATTAACAATAATATAATAATTATAGTAACAATATACTGTAATAAAAGTTATATGAATGTAGTCTGTCTCTTAAAATATCTTATTTTGCTGTATGTGGGTAACAGAAGCCACGGACAGTGAAACATGGGTAATGGCGATGAGGAGGGACAGCTGTAAGCTGTGAGGTGATGTTTACGCTGTTGGTCTAATATTGGCTTTCTAGTACAGGAAACTTTCCTTACTGGAATTAAAAGGGTATATAGAAGCTATTATCATGGGCTACAAAATTTGGTTAGTTTTCTTTTCTGTGCTGAGAGGAAACATTGTTTTAACTCATGAGTTCCTCTTTTTTTTTTTTTTTTTTTTTTTTGATTTTTTTTAAATAACCCTGTACTAGAAAGCCAGGCTCAGTGGCCTGCCTCTGTAGTTTCGGCTACGGAGGAGACTGAGGCAGAAGGATCACTTGAGTCCAGGAGTTTGATTCCAGCTGGGCAACATAGTGAGATCCATCTCTCAAAAGAAGAAGAAAAAAAGTCTACTAGTAATTACAAGGAACACTGTAAATGTTTGAATTTACAGATGGTAAACAGTGGCATTTAGCTCAAGTTCTGTTTACTTCCCAGATCATTTGGATCCTACCTCCCTCCCCCTACACAAACATGTTAAGATTGGAGAGTAATAAAAAAGAATTATTATTGATAACTGTTCATATTATAGCACACGTGTTATTAACAAAAATTTAGAATTGTTTTCAACTCTTAGTAAATCAAAATATTTAATTTGATGCTCTTTACATATTTAGTTTGACGCTCTTCACATTTTCTTAATTCTCAGTATTTCCTTTTTTAATATGATGGTAAGGTACAGTGCTAACCATCTAAGAATATGCCTAGGAAAATAGTGTCATTAGAATATAATAGGTAAGATGGAATATAAGGTAAAATATTGAATTAAATGGAAGTAACGGGCTTCCATTTTATTACTTACATTATAATCTTTTATTAAAAACTAGAAACTTAAGTATGGACTTGAAATATAAATTAAGACTTACTGTATAATAAAATTCTTACAATCTCTTTTGTTTCTCCAGCTTTCATAGTAACCGTCCAAGCAAAAGATTTTGTATTTTTAAGAAGCATTCAGAAAATCTCAGGTAACTAGTTAATCTTTTTTTACTCTATTGAAAAATTGTAATGACTTAATTTTTTTAACACAACAGCTTTATTGAGGTAGAATTAGCATACCATACAATTTACATGTTTATAGGTTTTAGTATATTCACAGAGTTCTGCAGCAATCACCAGTTAGTTTTAGTACTAAAACCCAGTACCTATTAGTGGTCATTCCCATTACTCTCTGGCTCTCCCCATCCCTAAACAACAACTAGTCTACTTTCTGTCTGTGTAATATTTGCCCATTCTGGGCATTTCATATAAAAAATGATACATGATATGGTCCTCTGTGACTGGCTTCTTTCATTTAGCATAATGTTTTCAAGATTCATCTGTGTTGTAGCATGTATCAGTATTTCATTGTTAAAAATTGCTGCATAATATTCCATTGTAAAGATATATCATAGTTTATTGATTTAGATTGCCTTCATTTTGAGGCCTTATGAATAATACTACTGTGAACATTTGTGTGCATGTTTTTGTATGGACATGTATTTTTATTTCTCTTTAGTATATACTTACAATTGGAATTGCTGGATTATTGATAACTCCATGCTGAGCCTTTGAGGAACTACCAGACTGTTTTCCAAAGTAGCTCCACTGTTTTACATTCCCACCAGCAGTGTTTGAGGGTTCCAGTTTCTCCACATCTTTGCCAACACTTTTTATTATCTCCTTTTGATTATAGTTACCCTAATGGGTATAAAGTGGTATCTCATTGTGGTTTGCTATAACTTTTTTTTAAACCTGATGTTAGGTGCCTAATTTGAAAATATAATTGATTGCTACTGGACATTAGAGAGTGGTGTTCATTGTATTCTTAGACCAGAAGTGTGATTAGCCATTGTTCTCTTGCTGAATTTATTTCAGTGGAAAGGTGGTGTCCAGAGGAAACCTTGATGCTTTTACATTGTAAAATGAGAACAAAAATAAGACTTTCCAACAATATTTGAATATTTAAAAGATAGCTAAGCTATCTAATAAAGGAATGAACACTTTTTTAGTTTTGAAGTAAATTTCCTTTAACCACTGGAATTCTTGAAATCAGTATATGATTTTTATAATTCTTATATTTTCTTTTGAAAATAAAGAGAATTATACAATTTTATTACTATACAGAAAGAACTGTTGATAAAATTTTCTAAAGGCATTGATAGTTATCTTTGGTTATACCACACACTTAGAATCCACTGAGCACTATTGTTTCATATTCTTGTGATTTCTTGGACTTTGTTTGTTCATTGTATGTTGCCATTGCTCCTTGAAATGTCAGTGTCTTTGTTCCACCAAGCTGATCTGTAGAGATAAGTTTAGCCAATACTTATTTTGATGCTTTGGATTAGTGGAAAATGTAGAAGAGGGGATGGTATGTCTCAGGACCTTTGCATTTATTATTTCCTATGCCTAGTTTGCTTTTCTCCAGATATTGTATGGTTAGCTCTTTTGTCTCCTTTAGGCCTCTACATTGATTGAGTGAGTCTTTCCTTGACTACAAAATTTAAAACTGTATCCTCTTCCCTTTGCTTTATCCCAGCATTCCCTATCTCCTTTTTATGTTTTACTTTTCTCTAGATCATCTAACATACTTTTATTTTACTTGCTTATTGCCTCTGTTCTCTCACTACATTGTGTGTGGTTTGGTTTTTTTTGTCTATGCCTGGCACATAGTAGGCACTTAGTAAATATTTCTTGAATAAATTAATGTATATATGAAAAATGATGTATGTGGAAAATAGGTCCCATCTGTGATGTTAGACTAGTAGCTCACAGGGAGAGAACATTTCATTCAATTTTTAAAATATATTAGTACTACTTTTAAAATATTTACTGAATCTGGGGAAATAATTAAGGTACATTAGATGTTACCTTTACTAAAAACAGTTACAAGAGTGAATATGGTATTATTGCATGCTAAGAATGAGAGTTTAATTAAATTTTTACCTCATTGTTGTCAAGCTCAGTTGTGTGTTTAGTTTCTCAATGGGGACTATGTGATTTTAAAGATCTGGGATGTTTTTTCACTTAACTTGGGTAGTCTCAAATTGAAAACTGTTCAATTTCTGTGAATGGAGCTTAGCATATTTATAATTCTATATGATACTAATTAATGTAATTACTCTTATTGAAATGGACTATTCATACTGTAACTATTTTTTATGTATCTATCTTGCACATAAAGTAGCAGGTCCTGTAAAGGTAACAGTGATAAAGCAGTGCTGGAATCAACCTTCAGGGAATGTGCAGTAGAGTTTATTGGGTGGGAGTTAAGGTCTGAACATAAATAACTATGAATTTTAATAAGTGCAATGAGAGTTATTTCAGAGAGGAAAAAGATTACAGTTCTTGTAGTGATCTGGATAGGTATTAGGCCTACTTGGCTTTAAAGGATGGGTATTGTTTCTACTGGTAGAAGAGGCACGGGGGCATTCTAGTTCAATAGACTAAATTTTTTTCAAGAGTTCTGTTTTATAATTTAAATTACTTTAGGCAACTTAACATCATTTATACATTTAACATAATTGATTTTCTTTTAAATAGCACTTCAAATGCTTGGTGTAACAAACTCCCAAGTGCTTAACTCTTATAAGAAATTAAATATATAGTGGCTAAGTTCTCTGAAGTATTTTACAGGCTTAATATTTTAAAACACCTTTTAGCTAAAAATCACACAAGTCTAAATGCATTTTAAATTAGAATCTTTTTTTTTTTTTTTTTAAATTTATTTATTATTATTATACTGTAAGTTGTAGGGTACATGTGCATAACGTGCAGGTTTGTTACATATGTATACTTGTGCCTTGTTGGTGTGCTGCACCCATCAACTCGTCATTTACATCAGGTATAACTCCCAATGCAATCCCTCCCCCCGCCCCCCTCCCCATGATAGGCCCCGGTGTGTGATGTTCCCCTTCCCGAGTCCAAGTGATCTCATTGTTCAGTTCCCACCTATGAGTGAGAACATGCGGTGTTTGGTTTTCTGTTCTTGTGATAGTTTGCTAAGAATGATGGATTCCAGCTGCATCCATGTCCCTACAAAGGACACAAACTCATCCTTTTTTATGGCTGCATAGTATTCCATGGTGTATATATGCCACATTTTCTTAATCCAATCTGTCACTGATGGACATTTGGCATGGAAAGACTTCATGTCTAAAACACCAAAAGCAACGGCAGCAAAAGCCAAAATTGACAAATGGGATCTCATTAAACTAAAGAGCTTCTGCACAGCAAAAGAAACTACCATCAGAGTGAACAGGCAACCTACAGAATGGGAGAAAATTTTTGCAATCTACTCATCTGACAAAGGGCTAATATCCAGAACCTACAAAGAACTCCAACAAATTTACAAGAAAAAAACAAACAACCCCATCAAAAAGTGGGCAAAGGATATGAATAGACATTTCTCAAAAGAAGACATTCATACAGCCAACAAACACATGAAAAAATGCTCATCATCACTGGCCATCAGAGAAATGCAAATCAAAACCACAATGAGATACCATCTCACACCAGTTAGAATGGCGATCATTCAAAAGTCAGGAAACAACAGGTGCTGGAGAGGATGTGGAGAAATAGGAACACTTTTACACTGTTGGTGGGATTGTAAACTAGTTCAACCATTATGGAAAACAGTATGGCGATTCCTCAAGGATCTAGAACTAGATGTACCATATGACCCAGCCATCCCATTACTGGGTATATACCCAAAGGATTATAAATTATGCTGCTATAAAGACACATGCACACGTATGTTTATTGCAGCACTATTCACAATAGCAAAGACTTAAATTAGAATCTTAATGTACTTTATGTCAAGTATATTCAAATACTTCAAATAGCAAATGCTAAACAGTTAGATCCAGTGAGGACAAAAGCTATTCCTGTACCCAAAAATAAAGTATTGATAACTAGGGACTTGTTTCCTAACTTCTTTAAAAATTTATAATAATTACACATTTCATTTAAGAACTACAGCACTCAGGCCAGGCGCGGTGGCTCATGCCTGTAATCCCAGCACTTTGGGAGGCCGAGGAGGGCTGATTACAAGGTCAGAAGTTCGAGACCAGCCTGACCAACATGGTGAAACCCTGTCTCTACTAAAAATACTAAAATTAGCCGGGTGTGGTAGCATGCACCTATGGTCTCAGCTACTCAGGGGGCTGAGGCAGGTGAATCGCTTGAACCCAGGAGGTGGAGGTTGCAGTGAGCTGAGATCACACCACTGCACTCCAGCCTGGGTGACAGAGCGAGACTCCCTAGTTCACAGTGCTGAGATGATGAGGAACTCAAGTTTGCGGACTTTAGTATTTTATTAACTACTTTAGCTAGTTCAGTGTTAAATAAGAATAATACCAACCTTGATGGTTATAGCGAGAATCAGATGAAATAATACATGGGAAAACTCTTGACACATAATGTACAGTTGATGGTGGCTATAACATGATCTGTTTTTAAAGCCTTCCCGTTTTTCTTCTGATTTTATCTCCAACTAAATAAAACACCAGCTTCTAAGTAAGCTCCATTTGAGCATAGACATTACTATTTTTTTGTTCACCATTATATTCACAATACCTAGTAGTACAGTATGTATAAAAATAGCTCCAGTAAATATCAAGTGAATGAATATGCAATCTTCACTTTGCAGATGATGGGAGAACAAATAGAGTGTGACTTGCCTAAGTTACACAAGTTGGTTGTGGAGCCAAGACTGACTCTAGGTCTTCTGACTCCTAACTTTTAACAATTGGTATGACAGGTAAAAGTATAAAACAAATACTTCCTGTAAATAAATGGTAGCATAATTTGGACATGGCTGTGTCATTTTCCAGAGAATAATTTCAGTTTATATCAAATTTATATAATAAAAATGGGAAGTTATAATTATGTATGACACAAAAAGCAAATTATGGAAAAATAATCATCGAAAATATATGGATTTTCGTAAAAAATAAAAATATTTTTTAATGCTGTTTTCTTTTTTTTAGGGGCATTACTCTAGTGTGCCTTAATTGTGATTTCCTAAGTGATGTTTCTGGCTTAGATAATATGGCTACACACTTAAGTCAACATAAAACTCATACTTGCCAAGTTGTAATACAGAAAGGTATGTCATATGTAACCGTGCTACTTTAGATTTTTGATTTTTATTCCAGTATTTTTGGTCATCCACAATATGGTCTCTTTACTAGATCGTTATTCTCACTCATCATATTTCATATGCTGTTGTAAATGTAAAACTTTTCTTCTAATTTCAGTTTCTGTTTGTATCCCAACTTCTGAGCACCTTTCTGAGTAAGTTTATTTTTTATTCAGTGCATTTTACTTTGATGGATTTTAGCACTACTGCATTTTTAAATGTATCATTAATACGAATGAAAAGTATTAAAGTATTTTGTTTTTGTTTTTTTTTTTAAAGCTGCTTGTTGAAATAGGTTCCTGCTCTATGGAGCTCGTGACCTGGTGCAAGACAAGTTGGAATTTCCTAAGTTCAAAGTTCTGAGATGTTTTCTTACACAAAGGCAGTTGAGCAGCCAAGTTCATGACACTAGCTCTCATTATTCAGCTCTTTTCAGCTTTCAAAGGGGATTAGATTCTTATTCCACCTTATCTTTGTGTCAGGTTGACATATCTTAACTTATTTTTTTCTCCAGTTTGCGCTGTCTAAAAATAACATTTGTTGCTATGGTCTTTTCTTTGCTTACAATAATTTTTGTTTTTCTCTGCTGTACTTGCCTTCAGAATAATAGATTCCAAATTATATGGCTGTTTGTCTTTTTGTCTATTTGTCTGCTTTCTTAATTTCTTATACGTCTTAAGTTTTAGGCCAGATAATTGTCTTTTTCCTCATTCGTTGTCTGTCATTGTGCTGTTTTTCTTATTTTTCAGATGCAGAAGCAGCCCAGAGATTTCAAAAAATGTCCAGGGTATACCTGGACAGTGTCCCCCTTCGATGGACACAACTGATGCCTGTTCTCTCTTTCCAAGGAATGTGAATAATTTGACTGTGGGACCTGCTCTTAGGTTGTGGCCTCAAGAAATCAGATCTTGGGGTGACTCCCTTTCTACATGGCTGGCCTCCCGTAAAGCTGATGCTGTTTGGCCAGAGATGGCTTTAAGGCCCACCAAATTGAGCATACTTCCCACTGGGGGCTTTGGCTTATGATCTTAAGCTTATGAGTCGATTATGACCAAGAAAAGCCCATCATATCACTGCTTCAGCATCCAAGTTGAAGTTTAGTCATTTTGGCTGCTGCCTTTAAATCTTTCTGTAGCATGAATGCAGTCCAAGGAATATAAAAACTCTAGTTGTTAGGAAACCATGGCTACTTTCATATCCTTGGAACAACAGGTCTCCACAATTATGTTCCAAAATTGCAGTTATTTTTACTGACATATAAAATCTATTAACCAGTATTTATTCTGTAATTTGTTTAACAATACCAATTCTTGCATTTTGATTTTTTAAAAATTAATTTAATTTTAATAGCTTGGTTTTATGTTCTCAAAATTTATCAATGTCTATTTTATGATGTCTATTTTTATATTACATTATTTAAAATTTGTTTAGTGTTTGTTTTAAGAACTCCAAGAGATTTCTTAGAATTCTCTACAGATTTTATATAGCTGCCTATTTGTAGATTTTAAATTTGGCTGTTACTCAGCCCATTAGACATTATTAGATACTCTGTCCTATTGGGATTATTATTAATATTACCTTAATTGTGAGTTCTTAGTGTCAAGAATTGGCAGTACTACTTGCAGACGTTAAGAGCCAGTTTTAAAGTTACATATTTGTGGGTCTAGGATGTAATATCTACTTAGCCATTAATGTAGCTCCTTTGGGTAAAGGTAACATGTTAAAAAACATACTTATGGTAACCAGTAATGCATGTATTTCTTTCCTTTATATATTTTAAATTTGTCATGTGTTTATTTTAGTTACATTGAATATAGATCTGAACACTTTTGATACTATTATTCTTTTAATAAAAATTATATTGTTTAAGTGCCTCAGGAATTATTTGCTGATGAATAAAGGGTGTAGATTTTATCTTATAAATAGGAACATTGCTCTAATTGTTATATGGAAGCCTTGTTACTTGGCTGCAGACAGTGCTATATCTACTTAGTATACCTTGCATTTTTTTTCTTGCAGCACAATGGAAAGGTTACTATACTAATTTCTTAAATTTTAAAGACTAGTAAAGTGCCTTTTGTGATCTTAATAGCCATAAGGATAGGCAGGCCAGTTTAGATGACCAGTTAAAGCCAGTTTAGATGACCACTTATTATATGATGTGTTTCTTGCAATTATCAAAAGAGTTTAATAGTTCTGAATTTCCAAACTAATTTATATTTTAAGTGAAAGGTTTTCCAAAATCTCCACAAGTGGTTTGTTTCTTAGTAGTGGACTTAGTGATATACTAGTTTTTTTTTTTTTTCCTTATTTGTCTCTAGGAATTTTTGTTATCTACTCTCTCTACCCAGTTTTTAAAAGTTTATCCAGAAACAATAACTTTTTCCATTTTTAACATTAGTTCATTTACAGATATTCACCTTACCTTGGTCATAGGTCGAAAATAGGGTAAGCCACATTCTTAATATAGTAATTTAGGAGTACAGTCAATCCTTCATATCCTTGGGTTTTATGTTTACATATGTAGCCAACTATGGATTGAAAGTATTTTGGGGGAAAAACCATAACAAATAACAGTACAACAATAAAAAAATACAAATAAAAACAATACAGTTTAACAGCTGTTTACATAGCATTTACATTGTATAAGTGACCTGAGCATCTGAGGATTTTGTTATTCCTGGTGGAGGTTTGGGGAGGTACGGGGACCTATGGGGTGAGGGCAGTTTCTGTAACCAGTCCCCTACCAACACCAGGGAATGACTGTACTGCTTTGTGGTCTTATATAAAATTTTATTTTTTATAGTATATATCAAGTTCATTTTCTTAAAGTATGAACTCTTAAAGTTCTGTCACCAATAAATTCATTTTTTTAAAAAATTGGTTCAAATAAATCACTTGGCAGTCAGTACAGAGTTTGCTTATTGTAAGCAACTAGTTGAATTTTCAGTTTGGTGCTAATGAGTTTTAGCTTGAGTCTAATCCCTCCTTACCATCATGTTATTCTGGTTTATTCATCTGGTCAGATAGCCATTTCATGCATATGTGCTTTTTGGTTACTGTTGAATAAAATATGTGATTGGTTCAGTTTGAGTCCATCACCATTCTTAGAAAAATAATTATTAAACTACAGAGGCTCAGATTCTTGCCCTATTTTTGTCACATTTTGGCAAAACACTTTGCTTCTTTGGGTGTCATATAGTCAGCAAATATTTATTGAGCATCTACTTTGTGCCTGGCAGTGTCCTAGGTGCTAGAAATATAGACTGTAATCTCTGCTCTTATGGAACTTACACTATAGTTGTGAAAGACAATAAAAAGTAAATAAAACATATAATATGTTAGATGGTGATCAATACTATGGACAAATATGAATCAGAGAAGGGGGATAAAGGAGTATGGGGTAGGAGTTGGAAGACTACCATTTTTATTTTAGTGAGGCCTCACTGAGAGATGACATTTGAGTGAAGACATGAAACAGGCAAAGTCAAACTCAGTCATGAAATTGTTCTTTTCTGTTTCTCCCTTACTTCCGTTTTTCCCCTTCTCTGTTTTCTCCCATATCTACCTGGATGGATGAATTATAACAAAATAGAAGTAAAGGTTTGAGTTTTGTAAGTTTATTTTTCTTGACAAAAAGTTGAGAATAGAATGATAATTTCCTCTAACAGATCTGGAGAGTGTAAGAATCTGTGGTAAATACATAATAACTCAAGCTTGCTAAACTAGGCTACTTAACTGGTTGCCTATTTTATTGTTGAATCAAATATCCTAAAAGCCACAATTTGAAGATATTTTAAAAGTTGATTTAGTTCTCTGAGTGACATCCATGTTTATTCTAAGCAAAGTACAATGGGAAAGACATTGATCGCCAAAATATTAGAGTTAAAGGACCCAGCTGCCTCACTAGCTTTATTTAAGGTAAAGTTACTTCAGTTTCTTTTTCTGTGAAATGGGGTTGAAAATATCTTTGTTTTGAAGATCTTCGAAATATGTAAAATGTGTTTTACAGATGTTAATATGTGTATTTTACTTTATTAAATCCCCCTAATTTAATGAACTTTATACTTAGCACCAGTAGCAACTACATGGCTCATTTACAGTATGATATAGATAACTCTCCCATATATTCGTTGTCACTGAACATTGATATCCTACTTTTTATGTGTGCAAGATTCTGTGTCAGGTGTTGGAAATGGAAACATGAATAAAACATGGTTTATAGCACCAAAGCAATTACAGAATAAGGGAATTAGAAATGTAGACACTGAATCCACATTTTTTACAGGGCCTACAGTCAACTGATTTTGTAATCAGTTAAACCATTAATATCATGAATATATTGCATTATGGGATTTTTTGTGAAATGCTATATCAGGAGAGAATCTGGACCTATTCTCAAGGTGAAATATCACTTTATTCTGCCACTCTCAAACCAATAAGTCATTAATTATCTTTCATAAATGTAAGCAGTAAGTAAACTCTTAGGAACAGAATGACAGCCTTTTTCTATAAATATTATGTTTTAAAATATTATTTCTGTTAAGAGATACTTACTGTCATTGAAT
Organism: Theropithecus gelada; assembly: GCF_003255815.1. Taxonomy (NCBI): domain Eukaryota; kingdom Metazoa; phylum Chordata; class Mammalia; order Primates; family Cercopithecidae; genus Theropithecus; species Theropithecus gelada. The sequence continues at coordinate 31,946,344 of NC_037674.1, read as the reverse complement.
CTGTGACCACTGAAGATACATAAGGATTCATTCCATTATTTTCCTGTGAAATTTTGAACTTACATGGAGGAATTATTGGCTCTGGTCATAATCCTAAATTATAACTCTGTAGTTCTTATGTGTTCAAAATTGTCAGGAGTCTTCATTTCATTTATTTAGCAAGTTTTTTTTAAAAAGCAAACTGATCTATTGAGTTCATTTTGGGCTTGTTTCCTTTAAACTTTTGAAATGGGACTGGGATTGTAGCCCCTAGATTCTCTTATCCTACCATGGACATTAATATCTCAAACCAGATGTTTAAGAACTGTGAAATCGTTCTTCCTTTTCAAAGTAGACTTCCTGGTATGTAATTGCAAATCAGTAGGTAGGACCTGTGCATCAAGATGTGGTGGTTTCTGGCAGTTTGGACTTCTGCCTTTGATATCTGATAAGCAGGGAGAATTTGAGACCCTATGAGATGGAAAAATAAATGAAACTTTAGTGTAGTCTTTCATTTAGGACAAACTGTGTCAATCTGTACCAGTGATTCTGAGGTTACTACCATTTTTTTCAGTCTCTGGTTCCTGAGGGTTGGTGCTTATAGATTATAAATTAAATATCCAGGGTATAATTCAATATTACCAACAAACCAAAATAATAAAATAGAGTCCTAGACTGTCATTAACATCTTCTGCCTACATTGATGGTCTTATTTTTTTCTTCACATTTTTACATGGGATTATTTTGGTCTTTTTTATTTCTTGTCTCTCTGTCTTTACCTAGTTCTTTCTTCCATCTATCTAAAATGATTTTTCTGCTCTATCTTTGTTATAATAGCTTTAGATGGCCAAATCATACCCTGGTGTTCTAAGATTAGTAGATCATTTCATACGAGAAAAGATAGAATTAGTCCTAAGGAGAGTAGACCAGCAATCAAAATTATGTCTATTGGGTTGAGGATGAGGTGGAAACATGGGAGTAGAGATATTTAGATGGTATACTAAATTTGTTGTATACTCTCAAGCAGATTCTGAGCAAGAAGATTGATTCGATACTCTACCCATGCCCATGACAATAATAGCTAACATTTCCTGAGCACATACAGTGTGGCAGACACTCTTCTAAGTCTTTTGCATTTATTTACTCATTTAATTCTCACATATTTGTGAGATATGAGCTGTTACTGTCTGATTTTATGGATGAGACATCTGAGATACAGATATGTTAAATAATTTGCCCAGGGTCCCACATACCTGTTAAGTGGAGAGCCTCAATTTAAATTCTGTCAGGCTGTCTTCAGAGACTAAACTACTCAGTAGTATCCTCTATTACTTCTCTGCTTCTGCTTGTAGTTTCAGGTGTAAATCCTGCCTTGTTTGTGACTGGCCAAGAAACTGCATAGGACTAAGATTCAGTGTTAAGGTCCTCTTTCTGCAGAAGGGTAGGCAGCAACTGACACAATCATAGGATTGGGACAGTAATCTAGCATACCAGTTTACTGTCCCAATCCTATGTTCTGTTGCTCAAACTTCATAGAAATACTGCCCTAATGATGTTTGGGCAATATAACATTTGAGCAAATAATGGTATAAATTGGTCTTTTAGTAGGATTAATTTGGCAGTGATACTCAGCACGTTTTAGAGTGGAAAACATACAGAGGCAGAGAGATCAGTTAAGGTTTTCGGTTTTCTTGGCATGATCATAAGAGAGCCTGATTCACAGGAGAGGAATGGGCTTGAGGCAGTGCAATGGAAATTTGAAGTAGAACCCACAAATTTAATCTTCATTCTATTGCTTAATGGCTTTATAACTTTAGCTTTTTTAGGCCTCAGATTTTCTCATCTGCAAGATAGGGGCAGTTGAATTATATAATCTCTTAGGACTCAAGTCTAACTCTAATACACTGTAATGTTTCTGAACTGAATTGTCAACTGTTTGAAAAATAATAAATTGTATTAAAAATGGAGGAGTCATTCTCTGGATGTTGATTTTGAAGTTGTAAGAGAAGTGATGGTTGGTGGCCAGGTGTGGTAGCTCACACCTGTAATCCCAGCACTTTGGGAGGCCAAGACAGGTGGATCACTTGTGCTCAAGAGTTTGAAACCAGCCTGGGCAACATGGTGAAATCCCATCTCTACAAGAAAGTATAAAAATTAGCCAAGTGTTGTGGTGTGACTGTAATCCCAGTTACTTAGGAGATGGAGATGAGAGGATCGCTGGAGCCTGGGATGTGGAGGTTACAGTGAGCCATGATCGTACCACTGCACTCCAGCTTGGGCAACAGAGTGAGACCTTGTCTCAAAAAATAAATAAATAGAAGTTGTGGTTGGAATTGTGTATAAGGATGAGATACACAAGAGGCAGGTCTGAGTGGTAAATATTTCCATATGAATGTTCTATAAGCACCAAAATTCCAGTATGTCCAAAATTGAATTTATTTTTCTCTCAAAGAATGCTTTCTGCCTCCTCTGAATTCCGTATCATGAATAATCTCTTACCATCCAGGGCAGGCATTTGAGGGGGTCATATTTGGCCTCCACATTTACCTTTATCTAGTATATACTTACATTCTTTTGGTTTTAACTTGGTTCTTATCTCCTTAAACCAACCTTTTCTCCATTGACACTGTTACTGTTTTAACTGAGAAAGTCATTAACTGTCTCTTAACTGGACTCTCAGTTTGTCTTCTACCAATACAGACCTTTGTCCTTCTGATGCACAAATTTGGTCATACTTTCCTATTAGCATTAAAGTTCTTAGCATGAACACTTTAGCATGGCGATCAAGACCTTCCCTGAAGAGGCTTCATCTTTGACTACTTTGCTTTGTGCCTGACATTTCAGTGATATGAGACCACCAATTCTCATATTGTCATCTTGTTTCATACTTCTTTGCTTTTTCATACTTTCTTTGCTTGTTTTATACTTCTTTGCTTTTTCTCTGCCTTGGATCTTCTTACTCTGCTTTGCGAACTCCTGCTCTTTTTGCAAATCCAAGTTCACTGTAGTATCTTCACTGCTTCCTGGCCTCTTTCCCTTTCATAGTGGCTTAATTCTCTGAACAAAGATGTCTCTTCCAAAACTTCATAATGTAAACATTTGCTTCGTTTTGTTTTCTTGACAGTGAACTCCTTGAGAGGAGAGACAGTCTTTTTTAACTTTGGACTGGAACACTTAGTACAATACCGAAATATGTACAGCCTGATAGATGTTTTGCTCAGGCATCCTTTCCAAATATAAATGTATTGATAATTCTCAGAACAAATGATCAGAAATGGTAGAGTAGATGTTTTACTGTTATTTCTTAGTCTGATGATTACTATATTAAATTTAGTTCCTGAATGTCTCAGTGAATAACCTTTTTATTTTATTCTGCTGTTTTTTGTTTGTTTGTTTTTTGTTTTTTGTTTTTGGGACAGGGTCTTGCTGTTTTGCTCAAGCCAGGGGGTTGGTGTGCAGTGTGCAGTCATGGCTCACTGCAGCCTCAAAGTCCTGGGCTCAAGCAATTCTCCTGCCTCAGCCTCCTGAGACTGAGATGGGACTCAGGTATGTACAACCACGCCTGGCTAATTTTTAATTTTTTTTTTTTTTTTTTTTTGGTAGAGATGAGGTCTCTCACTATGTTGCCCAGGCTGGTCTCAAACTCCTGGTCTCAAGTGGTCCTCCCATTTTGGCCTCCCAAAGCATTGGGATTACAGGCATGTACCACCATGCCTGGGCTAAGTGGAAGGTCATGATTACTAGCTGACTTTACTACTGGTTGCTTTACAGCCTCTTTTCAACTTTTTTAGTATGCTTACAAATATTCTTAAAGATTACATTTCTAACATTAGCATTGAAATTTTTGGCTTTTAAATGTCATCAGAAAGAAAGAATGTGGCCTAGCTGAAATGAATCTGAATATTTTTCCCCTTACAGTTCTTCCCGTTACCCGATGGTATGTTTATGGTGTGAATGAAACTTCAAAGGAACATACTACTATAAGTGAGCCAGAATGTTAAATTTTGTATGGATTGGCTGGGCGCAGTGGCTCATGCCTGTAATCTCAGCACTTTGGATGGCTGAGGCAGGCGGAACACCTGAGGTCAGGAGTTTGAGACCAGCCTGACCAATATGATGAAACCCTCTGTCTACTAAAAGTACAAAAATTAGCCAGGCGTGGTGACATGCTCCTGTAATCCCAGCTTCTTGGGAGACTGAGACGGGAGAATCGCTTGAACCTGGGAGGTGGAGGTTGCAGTGAGCCAAGATCATGCCATTGCATTCCAACCTGGACAACAAGAACAAAACTCCGTCTCCATAACAAAACAAAACAAAAATTTTGTATGGATTGCTCCTAAGACGTGCAGAAAAATGCAAATAGGGCTATTTTAGTCTTTAGAGGAAAAAGCTTATCCTGTAGAAATACATCAGAAAGATCTATTTCAGCAGGTTTTCATAGAGGGGAAAAATTATTTACTTGCAATCTTGATCACTAATGATGTTGAAATTGATCACCAGTCAGTCCTTCTGTTCTCTTTGCATTTAAATTTTAAATAGTGTTTGCTATAAATACTACACTATATTTTTCTATTAAAAATTACTGTAACATTCACAGGTGAAAAGTATAATTACCTAATGGCGGGTCATTAGCTCAGAACTTTGAGCTTAGCAAATTTCACTGTCTTCTACCAAAGTAATTGAATGTCTAAAATAATGACTATTTCAGCAGGTATCTTTAGTAAATAAGAATTATAGGTAAGACAATTTTTCTTTTCTAAAAGTATTAATGATGTGTTAGTAGTTGTATTAAAATTTATTAATCTTAAAGTATACTTTTATAGTTCAAAATTTTAGTGTGCATTTTAGTGATGCATTTTATAATTTAAAATTTACTGTGTGTTTTTCTAAATATTTTTAAGATTTATTTTTCTGAAGGTGTTCACTAGTTATTACGATTCTGTTCCTTAAAGAGAGTACTAATAAGGTAAAAGGCACAAAACAAGATTGAAATCATAGGCCTCTTAATGCAAGTTATTTCAATAACTTACTGTGTTCTCACCTACCAGTTTCTGGCCAGTACGATAAAGAGTAATAAAAACCTCTGTCACCAACCCCCATCGCAGGGATAGCAAGAGGACTGCGTTTCCTCTGTTGAAATGCCAGCAATAATGAACATACTTAATGGGGCTCGTTTTAATAGCTGCATACAATTAATGTATTATAATAGGCGTATGCTAAAATGATTAGCATGGTAATATTTCTTTTATAAGAATATAAAAGGTCTTACTTTGATAACATTTACAACGATAAGCTGAGGGAGAAAAATCTTTTATGAAATATTTAAACTGTTCTATGACCAATTTGTTTTTCAAACTGAATTTAAAATGACTAAATGCTTAGAAATAAAAATGAGTTGTAATATACACATTTATTTCAAAACTTCATTAATTTGCTTTTTCATGCTTTTTGCTTTTTTAGACTAATGTTTCACGTTTTCTTACTACTTTATAACTAATTTTATTCTTAAAACTTATTTTCCTTTTATACTTCCTTAAACCAGTGAAGTTATACTGTATACTTGATGTGATCTCATCTTTATAAGTATTGTGCACAATTAAATACTCGAGACAATTACAAAATCTTTAGCCCCCAAAATGATTGACATTTGTGTCTTTTGTCAATTTTTTGTGCAAGTTTTACTCATTTCAGTTGGCTTAACAAGTTGGTTGTAAATTATTGTAGTGCACTGCCAATATAGTGGTTTTACAAAGGACATAATCTATTTTAAGTAGCAGTTTTGCCTAATAACTAAAATATAGATAAGTAATTTCATATAGTTAATTATTAATATTTAGCAAAGTATTAACATTTATAGCCCTAATTTTAAAAACTGTGCCCTCAAAGGATGGATAAAGAAGGAGGGTTTTGCCAAGTCTGTGTCATTCATTAGCCATAAGGATAGCTTTTAGGATGACTGACATTTCTATCCTATTAGATATCTTTTTTTGGTCAATGAAATTTAAGATAATATAGTTGTTGCTTATGTTAAATATATTATTCCTTAGGTATAGCTATTAAGCCTTCATAAAATTATGTATCGCTTAACTCCTGATTAATGACATTTCACATCAGATAGGTACCCTACTTACACAGATTAAAATTGAGTTTAATATATAATATCACAAATAATATTTAGTCATTTCTGCAGGTTCTAAAACAAAGATCCTTTGGATAAGCTAGCTCCTAGATTAACTTGATTATTTTACAAGATTTTCTGGATGGCATATACCTTTGTTAATGTTTTAATAAGTTATAATTAATATTTTTTGAAATCAATAAGTTTTAATATTTGAGCAGTGCTTATGGAAGTTTTAAAGAGAATATATTCCTCAAAATTCTAATTATTTCTGTGATTTTACTGCCTCCGGAGTAAGTTAATTATAATATATATTTAAGTGGCATTATCATGTTGAATTTCACAATAGATAAAATATTTATCTTTTTTCACTTTTTAAGTCCTGTAATCATAAATACTGATGCATATTACTTATAAAGCATATAACCTGCTTTTAATTTTTAAAGAGTAATTCTTTTTTTGAAGCTGTTTTACTAATATGTATGTCTTTTATTTTAAATTGTACTTAGCAAAGAGAACATTTCTTAAGTGCCCTTGTTTTTAGAGAACAAGGAAATATATGTCTTTATTGATTTAGCACATTTATCGAATCTACTATTTAGTCTCATACGTTTAACTTTTACCTTAAGACATTTACAGAGGTCAATTTACTATTAAAGTATAAAATGTACATTAGTTTCGATCTACATTTTAATTATTTTAGGCTGGCAGAGAAAGAACTGTTTCATATTTTACCATCGTACGTATAAAATAAAATATTCAATACTTATCTTGTTTTCAAGATTAAAAAAAGAAGCTCCCACAAAGGAACAAGAACCTGTGTCTAAGGTAAAGTTTGTTTTACTTTATACCTTAAAGGTTTATACATTGAAAGTATTATTGGTATGATGTAAAAATGTTTTTCAATTTCAGCATGCGTACATCAACAATATTTGGGATGTTGTAAGGAAGAAAAAAATTGAAATTTAAAATTTTTCATTACATATAAAAATGTCTAGCCCTAAGTAAAATTTTAAGGTATTCTTGTTTTGACAAAGACATCTTTTATTTCACTTGCCTGTTATTTAGTTCAACTAGTGAGTAATGGAGATAAATTTATGAATTAAAAATCCCCAAATCAATAAAACGTCAGTCATTTGGCACACTGGAAAAATTAATCTTTCCAGGTTTAATTTTCTGGGATAATTTTTAACTGTCAAAAGGTTAAACTAATTTTTAAAATAGAAATATTTTGAATGTATGTTAAATATATTTTAGCTATCTTGAACAAGTACTCTGAATGCAAAACTCAGAATTATCATATAAATGTTATTTACCGAACAGTCTAATAGAGGAGTATAGAAATAGTTTTGCTGAACTACTTGCTTTCTTGATGTCAATTTATGTTGTTATTACTTAATGACTGCCTCTTTTTGAGTGTAATGAAGTGAGGTAGACTTGGCATTTATCTTTTGAAGACTTTGTCTTGAATGGTGCATAATATAAGTGAAATCCAGACAGAAGTATCAGCCTTCTTCCAAGCAGCTTTCTTTTGTACCATAGGAAGTTTTTTGTTTAAAAATTTTTTAACTACAAATTTCTTTAACAGATGCAGGGTTTTTTAAAAATCTATTTCTTCTTGAGGGAGTTTTGGTAGTTTTTTTTTTGAGGAATTGTTTCGTTTTACCTAATATGTTGAACTCTATAATCTTATGTATTTGTATAATGAGAAAGTTTCTTATAGTATCCCTTATTGTCTTTGTAATCTTTGGAATCTGCAGTGATATCCCCTCATTCCTGATATTGACAATTTGTGTGTTTTTTCTATTCTTACTGTTTATTCTACTTTTAAACATGTTGTAAATACACAGAATGCAGTGTTACAGTTTTTACTTTAGACAGTTTTTTTTAGGGCAATTAAAAACTTTAAAATTAGCTTTATATTTACCTTTATTTTTACCATTTCCTGTGCTCTTCATTTCTTTATGTAGTCTTCATTTCTATTTATCACATTTACATTAAAAATTCTGGCCAGGGATATAATGGAGCAAATGTTTCAGGTGTATACAGGGGTATACAAGCCAATGTTTGCCCCCAAAATAATTATACCAAATTTGTTCCTTGTTTAACTCATCATAATTTAACAGGAAAAATGCTGTATTCTGTGAATTTAAATATGATCAACTTTTTTAGTATTGTACAAAGGATATATATTTTAGGGGCAGGGGGATTTGGTGAGCAAACGGGATATTCTTGTCTGGTCTAAAAACGACATTAAAATCACATATACTTACCTTATGGACATCAAGATAAATGCAGTTGAGACACTTTGCACACAAAGATGATTATCAAATCTTAAGAGATATAATATCAAATGACAAAATACATTATGCTGAAATTGAAAGCATATTGGTACAAATAGATTACAGATTGTTATGCAGATTGTCTGTATGTATATTTTGAGCCAAGTGGAAGAAGCTAAGGCTTTACAGTCAGTAAACATGACTATATATAAAGCTACACACTTAATAAAAATCCTATCCCTTTGCTTACAATTGAAGGTAATTTTGAAAGCGTATTTGATGAACATAAAACTTGAGCAAGAGATAATGCATATTCTTCTCAAATTTGAAAATAAATGAAAAAAGTAAACAAATGAGAAGTGCATGAATCACTGGGTGAAGAGTATTGATAATTATGAGGGCAGTGCTTATTAAATAGAAATGAAGATTATAAATGCCCTAATTTCATATTTTATATATAGAAAAAAAAATTCAGTGAAATGTTTTCAGATTTTGAATTTCTAAACTGGAGAAAAGTTGTTTTGTATAAATACATCTGATTTACAAAAACGAGCCACTAAGTTTGCACTTAAATATTCTGACAATTTAAATTCTGTAGAAATTCTATGTGCAGTAGTTTAAAGCAGCATTTGATATCAGTAACATGCAATCAAGTTTGTGTTTGGGTCTTCTAAATCTTCTTAACATATTTTGCTTAGTGCAATCTTAAAGAGATTTGGAAATGGTATTCAGAAATTTTAAACAATTCCAGCCACAGTGGAATCCTGCAAATGAAGCTTACTGTAAACTGAGGTTAATATAACATTTTTTTTTTTTTTTTTTTTTTTTTTGAGACGGAGTCTAGCTCTGTCGCCCAGGCTGGAGTGCAGTGGCCGGATCTCAGCTCACTGCAAGCTCCGCCTCCCGGGTTCACGCCATTCTCCTGCCTCAGCCTCCCGAGTAGCTGGGACTACAGGCGTCCGCCACCTCGCCCGGCTAGTTTTTTTTTGTATTTTTTAGTAGAGACGGGGTTTCACCGTGTTAGCCAGGATGGTCTCGATCTCCTGACCTCATGATCCACCCGTCTCGGCCTCCCAAAGTGCTGGGATTACAGGCTTGAGCCACTGCGCCCGGCCATATAACATTTTTTAATGATTGTCACTTGTTCAAGAGAAATTGTTGTACATGACAGTTTGCTCATTTGAAAACAAAATAAGAAAAGAGTTAGATTTGAAAATGTACTATTGATGCATTTGCTTCCATTAGCCAGGAGAATAAAATAATACTGTTTTTGGCATAAATAAAATTTTTAAATTTAAGCTAATATGAGTTTAATTCTCCGACTTTTAAATTTTTCAATATTTTTCTGACTAACATTCTAGAAAACAATTTTTTTAAGTACACAAAAACAGGCTGGGCACAATGGCACACACCTGTAATCCCATCACTTTGGAGACAGAGGTGGGAGGATTGCTTAAGTCTAGGAGTTAGAGACCAGCCTGGGAAACAAAGTGAGACCCTGTTGCTAAAAACAAAAAACAAAACAAAAACACACCGCACACAAAGCAAAACTTATAGGGGCATTCATTTTTTCTTTTGCCTCAGGCTCCAATATGGCTTGGTATAGCACTGATTGCAAAATAGTTACATCAAAATTTTTGAGACTGTTATGCTGAGCCAGAAAATACCCCATGATTTCTTTTCCTTTTCTATACCTTATTTTATTTTTCTGGAGTTAAAAATATATATCTCTTTTACTTGTTTGTTTAGTTTTCTGTGTACCTAATGCTGTATTTTTTTCTAATGTTGCAATTTATCTCTCTAATATTTGGAAATAGTTTTTCCAGTATTCACACACATAAAAAAAATTGTTGGGGGGTAAAGGGGTCTGAAGATCTCCTCCCAGACTCCCCACCTCAACTTAAACTAGTTGCTCTCTAAGCCTGTGCTTAGTTTTGTTACGTCAAGATTATCCTGTGCCACTCTATTGTGTTGGATGTCCTGTTTGCTGAACCGCGAATTATTCCTCATTTCTTGGCTTACTCATCATTTTTATGAATTGTGTCCTCTACTAGCTTCCTCAGAAGGTGTGCATCTTTTTTTCAGTCCAAAAATATCTAAAAATATATTTATCCGAATGATAATTTGGCTGAAGTATATAAAAACAATTCTCACACAGTTTTTAAAATGTTGTTTTTACTATCTTCTTATGTCCAGCATTTTTATTAAGTCTAATGCATGTCTTGCTCCAGTTTCTTGGTATTTAGGTTACTTTTTTTCTTTTTGGAAACTTTAGTGATTATCTCTGTCACTGGTGTTTTGAAATTGCATGCTATGTTCACCCATCCTTTTTTCATTCATTACATTAGGCATCTGACAAACCTTTGGAGTTTGGAGATTTCTGTTTGGGAGAAGTTTTCTTGTTTTACTTCTTTGGTAAATGCTCACTTTTTTTTTCTATGCTCTCTCTTTTTTTTAAGAAACTCATATTATTCTGATATTGAGCCTCCTGCATCAACTCCTTTTTTTTTTTTTTTTTTTTTTTTTTTAGCTCCTTTAATTATATGTTATTTTCTTTATGGCCTTTCATCTTTTTGTTCTTTTGTTTGAATCTTTTTAAATAATTTTCTAAACTTAATTACTTATTTTAGTTGCCATATTTGTAATTTTGAAGAGCTCTGCAATTTTTTATTTGTTCTTTAGTTCTCTTTTTTACAGTTTTGTTATTATTATTTTTTTAAATTTTTTTTATTTTTTGAGATGGAGTCTCGCTCTATCACCCAGGCTGGAGTGCAGTGGTGCGATCTCAGCTCACTGCAAGCTTCGCCTCCTGGGTTTACGCCATTCTCCTGCCTCAGCCTCCCGAGTAGCTGGGACTACAGGCGCCCGCCACCTCGCCCGGCTAGTTTTTCGTATTTTTTAGTAGAGACGGGGTTTCACCGTGTTAGCCAGGATGGTCTCGATCTTCTGACCTCGTCATCCGCCCATCTGGGCCTCCCAAAGTGCTGGGATTACAGGCTTGAGCCACCGCACCCGGCCAGTTTTGTTATTATTTAATAGATATAATAACATATACCTCTTTGGGGATATTAAATATTTTATATACACTTTTTTCTTTTGTTCCCAGCAATGTATCTGATGTCTCCAAGCCCCTTTCTTTATTCCTTTTTATTTTGGTATTTTTCATGTTAAGGTGTATCTTTTGTTATGTGGTGATCCTTGCCCGCCCCTACGTAATTAAAGAATAAGGCTAAAATAATCATTGAAAACCATAAGTGTTTGAATGGGGACAGGGCTCTCTTGCATAGCCATTCAGGTTGAAGAATGCAGAACTCCTGCAGATATTATTTACGTATATCCTTTGTAGTCTCAAAAATTACTAATGTTTACCATATTAGAAATTGAAATAATAGTATTTTAAAACTATTGTCAAAAATAAAAACAATAAATATATGTCAACATACATAACATTTTTTCTGAAAAATAACTATTTTCCAAAACAACAGAAATTTAGTGAGAAAGAATGGCTTTATTTTACACTTTTGCATGTTTCTTTAATGTCAAGCTTTGTAGAAAAAAATTGTATTCTCATGTTTCTGAATCCAATCTGTTGTGATACATTCTTTTGGTTGAAATGTATGAGGAATACCCGGCCTCACCCAGTACTTTAATAATATTTTCCAATAATTGAGATTATTTTCCTTTGATACTACACCAAAAGTAGACAAGTGGAAGTTTTCTTGCTTGTTACACTGTGGAATCTAACTCTGTATCACTGACCTTTTTTGCTTTGTTACATCAAAATCTGTTTGTCTGTTTTACAATTTGAATGGATCTTTTATCCATGCCTAATTTTGTAATATCATGCATTGGTCATTTGGAACATATTGGCTCACTAAGTGCCCTAGATCTTCCAAATGTTGAAATATTTCATTATATAATATCAAGTACTCACAGTAAATATTAGCATTAATCTAATCAGTGGTAGATAGGAGTTTTTGCTTGATTTTGTTACTGGAAACGAATGCTGTCAGTTGTTTTCCTTGATACAACAGGCTCACTTCGTTGATTTTTCAAAAAGAAAAAGTCCACTGAAACTCAAGTCTAAATATTCATAATTTGACAGTCATTCTTTAAAATAAAAATGGTGTTCTATGAAAAAAATGTAGGTAAGTACAACTCACGACTCAATCACAGACCCAAATGTTTTCAGTAGGCAACAGTTGTATCTTATGCGTACTTTGCATTTTGTCACACAAATTATTAAAAAGATATGAGCTCAAAGATTGAGATTTAGTAAAATTATTACTTTTTAAAATTTGTGTCGGTGTGGTGTGAAGAATACTATGTGTATGGTGGTGAAGGATGCAATGACTACTGGTACAGGTTGGGTTTGGTGCTCCTGCCTTGAGTTATATTAATTTGCCACCATTTTTACACACTACTGTTTTTATGCCAAAGTTGTGATTTCACATGCCTCCTGAAAGTGGCTTGGAATCCCCAGGTGTCCATATATCTTACTTTGGGAATGGATGATATGAATTACAGTTTGTTGCCTTCTGGATTTGTGCACTGTACAGTATGCACAATCTGCATGAGAATTACGTAGACTTCAGTGTGGGAAAATTAGGTGCTGAGCTGACTGATTCTTTGTTGAGGAGGATGGTCTCAAAATCATTATGGAGAGGCCAGGTGTGGTGGCTCATGCCTGTAATCCCAACACTTTGGGAAGCTGATGCAGGAGGATCCCTTGGGGCTAGGAGTTTGAGAGTAGCCTGGGCAACACTGGAGACTTCGTCTCTATTTTAAAAAAATTTTTTTTAACTAACCAGTCATAGTGAGCACATAATGTGTAGTCCTAGCTACTCAGGAGACTGAGGTGGGAGGATTGCTTGAACTCAGGAGTTGGAGGTTGCAGTTGAGCTATGATCATGCCACTACATTCCAGCCTCGGTGATAGAGTGAGACCCTGTCTCTTAAAAAAAAAACAAAAAACAAAAAAAAACATTCTGGAAAATTTTTTCTTTGGGGTTGATCATTTTCTCCAGAGAGAAATCTAGCTTCTAGCTGAGGGTGCTAGGTTGGGGAGTGAGTTCTCTGGCTGTTGGCATTCTGGAAGCCAGGCATGGAGAAGAATTGTTAAGTATGTGGACTTCTACAAAATCTTTGCGTTTTCTCAGTATCTCCTGTGTGCCTTTTGCTGTTCCTGGTGTTCATAAGTCTAGACTATCTCCAGTTCAGAAAGTTAACTTTTAGGCCTGGCACGGTGGCTGACCCCTGTAATCCCAGCACTTTGGGAGGCCAAGGTAGGCGGATCATTTGAGGTCAGGAGTTCACAACCAGCCTGACCAACATGGTGAAACCCTATGTCTACTAAAAATAAAAAAATTAGCTGGGCATGGTGGAATATGCCTGTAATCCCAGCACTTTGGGAGGCTGAGGTGGGTGGATCACCTGAGGTCAGGAGTTGGAGACCAGTCTGGCCAACATGGTGAAACTCCATGCCTACTAAAAATACAAAAATTAGCCAGGCATGGTGGTGGGTGCCTGTAATCCCAGCTACTGGAGGGGCTGAGACAAGAGAATCGCTTGAACTTTGAAGGTGGAGGTTGCAGTGAGCTAAGATCGCACCACTGCACTCCAGCCTGGGTGACAAGCAAGACTGTGTCAAAAAAAAAAAAAAAAAAAAAAAAGGAAGGAAGGAAGTTAAGAAGGATGCTAACTTTTAGCCTCTTTGGTAAGGGAAGGTATAGGTACCTGTTGTGTAAGCTTCGGGGAAGGAGCATTTAGATTTCCCAGCAATGCTTTGTTTTTACTTTTTGTGTACTAAATAGTATACTGACCACCTGCAAATACCAGATATTTTTGGTTCTCTGGGCAAATTGATTCTCTTCTCCTTGCACTCCTCCACTGCAGACATTCATTGTAACTTCCTCCATACTGCTAAGTCAGTACCAACTCTTCCAGTGATTTTCCTATTTCTAAAAAGTTGGTGAAATCTGTTTAGCAATTAGTATACTTTGATGTTTTCTTCATCTTTATGAGTAAAAATATTTTATTTCTTTGCCCTCATTTTAGCAGGGTTTTGAGAGGGTGAGTAGATGAATGTATGTGATAAATACACCATTATCAATTTTATAGGCTTGAGTTGATCTACCATATGGTTAAGAGGTAGATGTAGATTTGAATCTTTACTACTAATTGTGGTATTGCCTTGGTTCTTTGCCAGTTATTGTGGTATTGCCTTGGGTTCCCACTCAGTCTTATTTCTCATGTATAAAAATAGTGTTTATAAAATCTAATATGAAAATTAAATGAGATAGTGAATGTAAAGTTCTTAATACACTGCTTCATGCATCATATGTACTGCATAGCTGGTAATTGTTACAAGCTGTTAGGTTGGCCTATGGCTTACTGAGGTTTTACTCTTTTCTTTCTTCCCTGTAAAACATTTGAAATAAGTAGAATATTTCTTCCTTAGTGGACTGTTTCATATTTTTGGTTTGACAGTGGAAGGGTTACCGTGACTCACTATGAAATCATAAATTCAAAAATGTTTTATCTAAATATCTGTGCTTAATATATTTATATAAAATACTATGGAGGCATCTTGTTATTCAGATTCAAGTTGTGTTTTACTAGTTTTCTGTTTAAGTAATTGTAATTATGACCCACATTTGAAATAGCGGTTAAGAAAAGCAGATATTGACATGGGTGGGTAACTGCTTTTTTACCTTGAATCAGAAACTTTTGGCACACTGAAACTTTTGTAAGTTTAAAAACATTTTTAAAACTGCATATAATTATGATAATTATTCTAATTATATTTTATATTTAATAAATTATTTTTCTATTTCTGTGTTATATTAAGTTGCACACTTAAGTTTCTTTTATCCAGAAAGTTTAGCATAATAAAAATAGTTTTCTTTAAGATTAACTGTGAATGTAAAAGAAAAGTATTATTAATTATTTCAGGAAATTGGAAGACCTAACATGGCTGAAAGAGAAACAGAAACATCAAATTCTGAAAGGTAAATATAAGGAAAAAATGAGTTTCTTAAAATTCAAGTATACGAAATAACACTTGAGCTGCGTTATTTCACAGTTAACTGGCAAAGGACTATTTAAATTTTTGTATATAGTGCTATTTTCTATAATGGCTCTTAATTAAAATAAAACTTAAAAACTTTAATCCAACAAAAATATTCTCTATATCCTTCGTTTTTAAATATTTTAAACATATAGAGTATATTTTGTGTTGTTAAATTTTTGAAAAACTACTTACTAGCAAGTAAAATGTTGGCAGATTTTCTTTGCCCCTATTAAATGAATACATTTACAAGATGCTACATGTTACTGGACAGGAGCAGTTATTGCAAATAGATAATCTTAAGATTTTTTAAAGTATTTTCCAAAAGCTATAAGACTACTTATGTGGTAGGATTTCAATAGTTTCAAAATTCAGGGATTGGCTTTTAAAATTTTCATACTTTGGTAGAATGTTAAAGAACACAAGATGTTTCACAGTCTTTTAGCAGAAGAGAATCTGAACATTCCAATTAGAACTTTATTCCAAAGAAGGGTAATTTTATTTTGTCTTTTAAGTAATTTCACCCATTTATATCTGTATGCTATATATTTTACAGTAGGTTGCCTGTTAGTCTGTTGAGATTAATCTTTTGTCCCTAAAAGCAAATTATTAAGTTCCTATGGAGGTGTTTCTTATACTTCATTAGTAAAGTGATCTCGCCCTTTCTTCACCTGGCATTTTTTGTAAGTTCTCAGGGGACTGTTAACAAAAAATCAACTAAAGAGTTAGAAAATGCGGACTAGTCATCTCTGTATTATGTAACGTTTTCTGTAAATTGTAGTTAGTCCATTATGATCTGAACAAAAATAAGAATTATACAAATTTGAAATGAGGAAAAAAATAATAGTTTTTCTATATGTAATTAGCCAGTTAAGATCCAAAAAATGAGTTAAGAATGATTGAAATTAATGAGAATACTGATTAAAGTAGCCTGGTGTAAAAATCAGAATCTTTCTAATCTACCACTAACATATGATTACAAAATATAGTGGACAAACTTGCCCAATCATAATGTAACAAAAATGATACAACTGATTGATCACAGCCAGTTGCAGAGTTATTTGTTCTTTTTCCACTCCCACCGCTTCGCTTGACTAGCCTTAAAAATATCTATATCTATATAGAGAGAGAGAAATGGGGAGGATCCAAATCAAGAAAAGCAAAATTTTACCATGATAAAAAATAATATATTAACTGCATGATAGACTATTTTACAAATTAAATTATGAATTGAATAAACATTTATGGGATTTGTTTTGGAAACTGACAAACTTAAAAAAAGATTTATATTTTTCTACTTAGCAATACCATAATGTATTTAATCATTCCTTTCTTGTTGGATAAGATATTAGGTTTTTGGCTGGGCACTGTGGCTCATGCCTGTAATCCCAGCACTTTGGGGGGCCGAGGCGGGTGGATCACGAGGTCAGGCGTTCGAGACCAGCCTGACCAATATGGTGAAACCCCATCTCTACTAAAAATACAAAAATTAGCCGGGCTTGGTGGCATGCGCCTGTAATCCCAGCTACTCAGGAGACTGAGGCAGAAGAATCACTTGAACCCAGGAGGCAGAGGTTGCAGTGAGCCGAGATCATGCCACTGCACTCCACCCTGGGCGACACAGTGAGACTCTGTCTCAAAAAAAAAAAATTAGATTTTTAATATTCACTATTTTAAACATTGTTTTAATGAGCTTCCTTGATAAATATCTTTTACATTTTTAAAGTATGAAATTTATGGGGAAGAGTTGTAGAATATAGGTGATTTGTTTAGTTCTAAAGTATATTGTTAATCAGTAATTGTTAAAACTGGGTGCTATTGGTTTAGGAATAGTCTAAAGACAAATCAGTAGAACAAAACAAATAGCAGAGAAATAGCCTTATATAAATAACAATTTAGTAAATAATAAATTGCCTTTTGGAAAAGTTGCTAGGATATTTGTGCAATTCATTGGGAATACGTCTAAATGTCAGATTGATTAAATGTAAGAAATAAGGTATATGTAATCATTAAATTTATTTTTGTAAAATAAGCATCCTTAGATCTAGATAATGGATTGGTGATCTTCTTAGAAATCTTGTTTCTCGTATTTTATGGTTCACTAGATAGTTTCTGTTAACACATCAGGGCCAGAATAAACACACAGAAGCACACACATATAAATATGTATGTGTACAAACATGTTCACACACTTAGATGTGTATGTATGTTATATATTTACATACAGTTTTTCAGGCATGTGTTTATGTTTTTAAAATTAGGCTATTAAAAATTAGAGAATATGTTTGAATGATTATCTGATTTTATGTATGGAAAAACATCCTAAACATAAGAGGCTATTTAAATCATAAAGGAGGCTGGACATGGTGACTCACACCTGTAATCCCAGCACTTTGGGAGCCAAGGCAAGAGGATTGCTTGAGCCTAGGAGACCAGCCTGGGTAACATGGAAAGACCTTGTCTCTGTGAAAAATAAAAAAAATAGCTGGGCTTGGTGGTGTGCGCCTATATTCCTAGCTACTTGGGAGCCTGAGGTAGGAGGATCAATTGAGTCCAGGAGGTCAAAGCTGCAGTAAGACATTTGCACCACTGTGTTCCAGTCTGGGTGACAGAACAAGACCCCGTCTCAAAAAAGAAAAAAATCATACAAAAATATAGATTTTTTCCAAATATATTTTTTTATTTTAGGTACTTTTGCAAGTTAATAAAAATACTTAAATTTAAACTAGAAACAGGCAAGAGATATGAACAGATGAACATAATGACAGCCAGGACTAAGACTAGTTGATAGACATCTTTTAGTATGTGACTCCAGAGTTTCTCAGAATCTTGCCTAAGAAAATGGCCTCCTGCTAAATTATACTGGCACAGCAAGGATGGGGAACTTGGACTTGTTTTCCTTTTTGATGGGCAAATGTACCTTGACTTTTTATTTTTTAGAGCATGTCTTTATTTTGATAGTGTTCAAAAACATTGCTTTATGAAGAAATACATAATAAATTACTTTATTTTTCAGTAAACAGGATAAAGCTGCTTCTTCAGAAGAAAAAAATGGATGTAATGCAAATTCATTTGAAGGCTCATCAGCAACAAAAAGTGAAGAAAGCCTAACAGTTTCAGATAAGGAAAATGAAACCTGTCTTGCAGACCAGGAAACTGGCTGCAAAAACATCTTCAGTTGTGATTCAAATATTGGTGCAGATAAAGTGGAAAAGAAAAAACAAATACAACATGTTTGTCAGGAAATGGAGTTGAAGATGCGCCAAAGTTCAGAAAACATAATCTTATCTGCTCAGATTAAGGATCACAACTCCAGTGAAGCCAGATTTTCTTCAAAGAATATTAAGGATTTGCGGTTAACATCAGATAATGTTAGCATTGATCAGTTTTTGAGAAAAAGAGATGAACCTGAATCTGTTAGTTCTGATGTTAGTGAGCAAGGCAGTATTCATTTGGAACCTCTGACTCCATCAGAGGTACTTGAGTATGAAGCCACAGAGATTCTTCAGAAAGGTAGTGGTGATCCTTCAGCCAAGACTGATGAAGTAGTGTGTGATCAAACAGATGACATTCCTGGAGGAAATAACCCCAGCACAACAGAGGCAACAATAGACCTGGCAGATGAAAAAGAAAGAAGTTGAAATTAGTCATTTTAAGTTTCAGTGTACCAACGATAAGGGCATTTGGAACAGTGCTATCAGGTGAGCTCAGTGGTGCTTTTGTAGGTTCAGAAATGGAAATATGTAAGGGAGGTCACACATACACTTTACCTGTATGTTCAACCTATGTTATCAAATCAATTTGCCAATAATAGCATGATTAGTAGGGATTCCCAAGAAGTTATTAAAAACATGAACAAGATTTTAATGATAGTTACAGTTGCAGTGGAAAGGTCTCGTTTAATGGTTTTCAAGGAAATGGGATTTGGTTGTTGACATGAATTGATGATATTAGTTATATTTATAAAGCCTTTCAAACTTCATCAGTCCTAAGCTAAAAATCCTTATTACTTATACATCCTTTTCAGTGAACTGAGAGGAAAAGATTTGGAAACCATGTACTTTTTGGGAGTAACTGATTTAAAATAATGGCTGATTGGCATTGTTAATGAAGGCTTTATTTTTTAGGATGATGCTGGTAAATGGAGCATGCTTAGAGTATGAAATTGACCTAATGAGAATTTGGATGAACATAAACTTAATTTTGGATTTAATATAACATTCCAGTCTGTCAGACGCATGTAAACAGAATATTTGAATCTTTGTACCTCCATACAAGTGTTAGCCTGCTAGGCTGTAAGCTTACCTTAATTAAACTTTCAGTGAAAGTGGAATTATTAAGATATAAATTTATATTTGTGCTTTTTGTCAGTGTGTAAGCTGTGTAGAAATTCTTCGATGTATTAGTTGTATTAATGTAAAGTAGACACCCATTGTTGAAACTCCTGTAGCTATTATGCTTTTAATATTGTTTTAATGATCTGCTTTAGAAATAGGCCCATAAAAATGGTCTGGAAGCCAAACCAAAGTATGGTATAATGTAGATATTGTAAAACAGTAAACTGAAAACATATCCTGGCATGTATTCAGCCATGTTTAAGTGACTTTTCTGTAATTGTAAAATAAAAACTTCAAATGGGACCTAAAACAGTGATGTAAAAAACTGGCTTTGGAGATTTAGCCTAATTTATCTATAAGATGGCTGCTACATTGATTTCTCAGTTTTTTTAATCATCTAGAATATAATAGATATAGAAATGAATAATATGAAGAACAGTAGTTTGCTTTGAAGTACTAATAAACTTTTATTTAAAATGCTTCATTTTTACTTCTTAAAATGTGCTTTGGATTCTTAAATTTTGTTTCACTGAATGTTCAATGTTTTAAATGGCGATTAAAACTCTGCTGTATATAGTAGTTTTTGAGTAAATATTTGCAATAAAAATCTGTCCCCGAATAATTCTATTTCTCCAATCACTGCTTGATTCAGATTACCTTTGGTGCCTTTAGAAATTATATACTTGTTTAAGAAATTTAATATCATTGTTAGCGGTGAGGATTCCATTCTACGTTCTTTAACTGCTGATGCATTATTTTAAATTAGGACTTAAAGTACAGGGGACAATATTGCTAATATTTATTTATTTATTTATTTTTTATTTTTATTTTTTGAGACGGAGTCTTGCTCTGTGCAGTGGCCGGATCTCAGCTCACTGCAAGCTCCGCCTCCCGGGTTTATGCCATTCTCCTGCCTCAGCCTCCAGAGTAGCTGGGTCTACAGGCGCCCGCCACCTCGCCCGGCTAGTTTTTTGTATATTTTAGTAGAGATGGGGTTTCACCGTGTTAGCCAGGATGGTCTCGATCTCCTGACCTCGTGATCCGCCCATCTCGGCCTCCCAAAGTGCTAGGATTACAGGCTTGAGCCACCGAGCCAGGCCAATATTGCTAATATTTATGAGAATAGATTTGCTTTATAAATTCTTTTGCTTCCAGATAAATAGAATTTAATATCTGCTTTTTTATCTGCTCAACAATTTAAAGAGGCTAAATAGGCAAAATATATTATGAATTATTTTGAGTATTTTGAGGAGGAGAGCTAATATTTTTATTTTTCCTGCTCCCAAGAAAAGATAGGGAGAGAGGGAGCCATTAGCTGTCATCCTTCACCTTGTTAAAATGTAATTCTGTATCATGGAAGATTTTTGGAAAATATGAATCTTAGAAGAGCAGAGTGTAGGGAAAAGGCCTGTCTCTATAAGGACCACTTTGTGAGTCTCATTCAGTGTGTTGCCACATTATCACATTATACCACAAAACTCTAGAGCACTATGCCAAAATAAGCCTCTAAGTGCTCAAAATAAGTCTGTAATCCCTTTGGAGCTTTGCTACTCCGGCCCTCATATACCTTTCGAGTTGTGGTATTCAAAGTAGCAGGTCAATGAACTGTTTGTACCTATATACTATGAGAAAAGGAACCTATACTGGACTGTAAGTGCTTCATTGAGAAAGCCTGGCAATGAAAAAAAAAAAAATAGTTGAATTAAGAATTGTACTTGGAACCATAGCTGGTTTACATTCTCTCTCAATCTCCTTATCTCCAGTCAGGAACAACCAATCCAGGTACGCAAACCAAACCTTTGGTAGCAGTGCTTTAGAGCAGTGGTTAGGAAACTTCCTCTACAGGGCCAGACAGTAAATAATTGTGGGCCATGTAGTACAGTTACCCAACTCTGCCTTGTATCATGAAAGCCAGTGTAGATGATATGTAAATTTGAAACTGTGTTCCAGTAAAACTTTATTTACAAAAATAGGATGTTGACTGGATTTGGCCCATGGACTATAGTTTGCCTACCCCTGCTTTGTAGTGCTTAAACTCCTTTGATAGAAATATGAAAGCCAGTGATGCTCTCTAGTGACTGTTTGCCTAAGAACCATCAAGACGCCTTAGTATGTTATAGTTCGCTGTTAAAACAATAGGATTATGCTGGATTATAAGTGCAGTTTAATAATATCAAGAAGCTTTACTTTATAGGATGCACTGTTAATTTATATTGAAAATCTGAATACCATATTCACATATGCACTTGTTGTTACTACAAGACTACTCTTTGTATTAACTTTAATGAAATAGGAAGTTTGTATGCACTATAAGAGGATTGCGAGTGTTTTATTTTTACTAGAGTATTATAACACTAAGACTTGTTTACTCAGCTAAGAAGCAAAACACTTGATTTACCTATTTCTAAACTTTAGAGGAAAAACAATTATCTTTTAAGTACAGTTATGTGCCACATAATGATGTACCCCATGTATGATGGTGGTCCAATAAGATTATAATGAAGCTGAAAAAATACTCTTGCCTGGTGACATCTTGATGATGCTGACCCCACATAGGCCTAGGCTAATGCGTGTGTGTGTCTTAGTTTTTAGCAAAAAAGTTTAAAAAGTAAAAACAAACTGTTTAATAGTAAAAAAAAGTTATAGAATAGGATATAAAGAAAGAAAGTATTTTTGTAGAGCTGTCAAATGTTTGTGTTGTTAGCAAAACATTAATACAAAAGAGTCAAGTAAAAGGCCAGGCACAGTGGCTCATGCCTGTGGTCCTAGCACTTTGGGAGGCCGAGAGGGGCAGATCGCTTAAGCCCAGGAGTTTGAGACTAGCCAGGAAAACGTGGTGAAACTGCACCTCTGCAAAAAAAAAATAATAATAAAAAAATTAGTCTTTGGGAGGCTGAGACGGGTGGATCACGAGGTCAGGAGATCGAGACCAACCTGGCTAACACGGTGAAACCCCGTCTCTACTAAAAATACAAAAAATTAGCCGGGTATGGTGGTGGATGCCTGTAGTTGCAGCTACGTGGGAGGCTGAGGCAGGAGAATGGCGTGAACCCGGGAAGCGGAGCTTGCAGTGAGCCGAGATCGCGCCACTGCACTCCAGCCTGGGCAACAGAGCAAGACTCCGTCTCAAAAAAAAAAAAAAAATTAGGCATGGTAGCAGTTGCCTGTAGTCCCAGCTACCCAGGAGGCTGAGGTGGGAGGATCACTTGAGCCTAGGAGTTCAAGGCTACACTGAGCTGTAATCAAGCCACTATACTCCAGCCTGAAGGACAGAGCAAGACCCTGTGTCAGGAGTCAAGTAAAAAAATTTTAAATATATAAAGTAAAAAAGTTATTGTATGTTAGGGTTTGTTATTGAAGAAACATTTTTAAATTTAGACCAAGTGTACAGTATTGATAAAGTCTACAGTAGTGTACAGTAATGTCCTAGGCCTTCACAGTCACCATTCACTGACTCATCCAGAGCAACTTCCAGATCTGCAAGCTCCATTGATAGTAAGTACTCACAGGCGTACAATTTTTTATCTTTATACTATATTTTTACTGTACATTTTCTATGTTTAGATACACAAACACCATCGTGTTACACTTGCTTACAGTATTTAGTACAGTAACATGCTGCCCAGGTTTGCAAGCTAGGAGCAATAGACTATGCCATATAGTCTAGGTGTATAGTAGGCAGTACCATCTAGGTTTGTGTAAGACCACTCCATGATGTTCACACAACGCTGAAACTGCCTAACAATGCACTTCTCAGAATAGATCCCTCTCATTAAGCGATGCATAACTATTTTTTTGACTGAGGCACATCTGCAGATCAATGTAGACAAAATGAATAAACAGATTTTTGAAAGCCATGACAATATTTAATTTTCAACTTAAAAGCTTCAAATTAAAAGATACACTCAGATCATTTGTGAGGAACTAAACACATCTGTAGCAACAACTATAACATCTTTAAGAAATGAGATATGTTGGGTGAAATTGCTTTTTATAGTTAGCTCTAGCGAACTTTTAATTGCTTGTTAAAAGTCCTGTAAAATTGCCTTCATTTTTAACAAATATTTTCCACATAATTTGGACTTCATTGATGGCACAGTGTGCCATTATTATGAAGATTATTGGGCCACACTTTAAGGGAAGCTGTAGCTGCAAAAGTTAATGACTTGAAAGACAGTTGATCACAGAAGTTACCTTGGGTTTTGGTTTCTGGAAAATGCCCCAGGTACATCTAGGATCATTAGACTTAACCAAAAACAGAACAGAAAAATTGACTGTATTGCTGATCCACTCCAACACCTTTTTTAAAATGACTTTTCTCCCCTGAATATTAAAGTAAGGCATGCTGTTTGTGGAGATTTGGAGAAGTATAAAGTATGATTTTAAACTTTTTTTTTCAGATGGAGTTTTTGCTCTTATTGTCCAGGCTGGACTGCAGTGGTGTGATCTCGGCTCACCGCAACTTCCGCCTCCCGGGTTCAAGCAATTCTCCTGCCTCAGCCTCCCGAGTAGCTGGGATTACAGGCATGTGCCACCACGCCCGGCTAATTTTGTAGTTTGAGTAAAGACAGGGTTTCTCTATGTTAGTCAGGCTGGTCTCGAAGTCCTGACCTCTGGTGATCCAGCTGCGTCAGCTTCCAAAGTGCTGGGATTACAGGCGTGAGCCGCCGCGCCAGACCGGTTTTAAACTTTTAAAGTATTTCATCTTTATCCGGTACCTTAAAGACATTTTTTTTTTTCTTGAGATGGAGTCTCGCTCTGTTGCCCAGGCTGGGGTGCAGTGGTGCAATCTCAGCTTACTGCAACCTCTGCCCCTCAGGTTCAAGCAATTCTCATGTCTCAGCCTCCCAAGTAGCTGGGATTACAAGTGCCTGCCACCACACCCAGCTAATTTTTCTGTTTTTGGTAGAGATGGGGGTTTCACCACGTTGGCCAGGCTAGTTTTGAACTCCTGATCTCAAGTGATCCACCTGCCTTGGCCTCCCAAAGTGCTGGGATTACAGGCGTGAGCCACCATGCCTGGCCTCCACTTCCTTGAAAACATTTTAATTCTCTGTGTTAGGGGTTAGCAGACTATGACTCACAGTTGACTACCTATTTTTATAATCAAAATATTAGAACAGCCATACTATTTAATTACATATTGTCTGTTGTTACTTTTGCACTACAACAGCACAGTTATATGAGACAGAGACCATAAGGCTCACAAGCCTAAGTTATGTACAATCTGGCCCTTTAAGGAAAAGTTTGGCCCTTACTTTATATTTTCATATAGTCCATATCATACTTTTATAACCATTCTTTAATTTCCATTATTGTAAACATTACAGTGGAACTTAGTTTATAAATTTGGTCCACATTTCTTACTATTACCTGTTCTAGAATTACAAGTTTGCAATTTTTTGAAGATTATTCAGTTTTTAAATTAAGAGACTCTCTCTGTCGCCCAGGCTGGAATTCAGTGGCATGATCTCAGCTCACTGCAACTTCCACCTCCCAGGTTCTAGCAATTCTTCTGCCTCAGCCTCCTGAGTAGCTAGGACTACAGGCGCACGCTGCCAGGACTCGCTAATTTTTTGTATCTTAGTAGAGATGGGGTTTCACTGTGTTGCCCAGGCTGGTCTTGAACTCCTGAGCTCTGGCAGTCCACCCACCTTGGCCTCCCAAAGTGCTAGGATTACAGGCATGAGCCACCATGCCCGGCCCTTTTTTTTTTTTTTTTTTTTTTTGAGACAGAGTTTCGCTCTTGTCGCCCAGGCTGGAGTGCAATGGCACGATCTCGGCTCACTGCAACCTCCACCTCCCAGATTCAAGCAATTCTCCTGCCTCAGCCTCCTGAGTAGCTGGGACAGGCGCCTGCCACCATGCTTGGCTAATTTTTGTATGAGATGGTGTTTCACCATGTTGACCAGGCTGGTCCTGAACTCCTGACCTCAGGTAATCCACCTGCCTTGGACTTCCAAAGTGCTAGGATTACAGGCGTGAGCCACCACGCCCGGCCAAAATATCCATTATTATATTAACATAATCTTTATAGAAAAATAGTAAAATAATACTTAAGTTTGTAAGGTAGAAATGGAAAATTCTCTTACCACAATATTAGCGGAAAGCTTCTTGTCCTGGCATAAACTTCTAAGACTTGATGTTTTCATCTAGATTTTTTTTCTTCAACTCTTCAAAGTCAGTTTTATTTATTAATTTTTAAAAACCTAATGTGATTTTCATTCCTACAATTCACCAAATATTTCTAGTGTGTGTGGCCGTGTAACTAGTTCCTGGCCAGTGCATTGTGAGTGAAAGTGGCTTCTGGTTTGGAGCATATAATTGTTGATGTGAAACTCTTCAGAATTTTTTTTCCTTTGTCGTGGTGCCTTGTCATATTTGAGATGGTGACTGCTCCATCAGGCTGGGTTACTGAGGGACTACTATGAACAGAGCCTCCCTGTTTATTCAGATGGGTGTGTGAGAGAGAATGAGTATTTTTGTTTTAAGCCTCTATAGTTAGGGAATTTTTGTTTCTGCAACATAACCTGGCCTATCTTGATCAATACAGTCGTGAATCCTGGAAGTGTAGTGCTACCATGAAAAAAATAAAATCCAACTTAACTATTACAGTGGCTTAGGTGACAGATGGTGTGGCTACATGAGGTGATCCAAATTCTGATGTGAAAGATTTGGTAAACTATTTCCTGTAATACTTGGAAGACAAATAATATTCTTAATAAACTTGTATGTCTATCAGAAGATTACTTCGGATAACAGAATGTTAACAGCATGTTTTGATTACTGTATTAGCTGCATTTGACAAGATGATTATTATTATTTTTTTTTGGATGAAGTCTCGCTCTGTCGCTCAGGCTGGAGTGCAGTGGTGTGATCTCGGCTCACTGCAACCTCTGCCTCCTGGGTTCAAGTGATTCTCCTGCCCCGGCCTCCTGAGTAGCTGGGATTACAGGTATCCATCACCACACCCAGCTAATTTTTGTTTTTTGGCTTTTTTTGTATTTTTAGTAGAGATAGGGTTTCACCATGTTGGCCAGGCTGGTCTCAAACTCCTGACCTCAGGTGATCCACCCACCTGGGCCTCCCAAAGTGCTGGGATTGCAGGTGTGCGCCACCACGCCCGGCCTGACAATGTATTTTAAGAAAGAAATTAACTCAGCTGAGAAATAAGAAAAGGTAGGATTGCAAATGAGAACAAAAGAGAACACAGGAACTCTAGAAATTCAGATATATGCAAGGCTGGAGAGGCAACAACTTCTTACCTCCAACCATTAAAAGAAGGCCTTTAAGCAACAAAACTTAATTAAATAAAGAATATGGCCATTACAGTAATTGTTAAAACTTTTAACTAAATTAAAGAGAGGTCCTATAGTGTTTCTATATGGGAACTCCTAACAGCATATTTTGGGAAATTTATATATTTTCTGAATTTCAAGACAAATCAGTCAAGAAATTGTTGAGACAGAGAAAAGTATTGTAACTCTCCTCTTAGAATTAAAGCTTAATAATCAACTTAGAGTCATTATCCTTTGAAGGAATTCATTGAAGTCACGCCCAAAAGCAAGAGCAGGGAATGCTGACATGTGGAGTTCAAGGGTAAGGTCAACATTTCCCAGAACCAGAACAGAAGCACTTAGAAGGAAAGTGGTCACAATTGAATCACTCAGTGATTGCCATTGCCATACTGTAAGTCTGTTTTCTTGCCTCATCTGCTGCTGAGGGTTAGTCATTCTTGTAAATGTAATAAATATCCATGGGTTTATGTAGATAGTATACTTTATACAAATCCTATCAATGGTGTTCCAAGAAATAGCACAACATAGGAGCAAAATAAGCCCTTAAATTGGCAATTTTGACTGTGCTTCTGTGTAATGCGTTAACCTTGCCAAGAGATCCAAATGTTACGTATTTCAAATACTACCAAATCAATTTTTTGGCACTTTCAGTGTTTAAGTATTTGCCAAAGTCTACTGTTCTTTGCAAATACTTTAACAAGAAATGCAAAGAAAAGAAGACATGAATGTTATGGAACATTTTAAAAAGAAATCAGAAATGGATCTAAACTATAAATTAGCAAAAGCAGTATCAATTTCAACAGCAAGACCAAAATCAGGGCAGACAAAATACTTTCATCATTAAAAAAAGTAAGAGGTTTTTGAACTGGACTAATATCAATGCCAAATAAAAGAAATTTTTATATCTGAAACATTTGTAACCAAATAAAGATAAAGACGATTGGGTAGGGCAATTAATGCCTTATGTGCTTTAAATTTTTCTTTTTTGAATAACTTTTAAACAAATATTTGTAGTCTTCCAGTTTTTAAAATGATTTTTTATTTCACATTTGTGTTACTGTTTCCTTCATTTCTGTTGTCAATGTATCAGGTAGAAATAATGATATTAAAATATATCATCTTGTCACAGTATATTGGCTCATAGTAATAAACCACATTTTAATTTTTTAGCAAAAAATTTCTGAAACAGTATAACTACTACAGAAAAATTATTCCATATTTATTAAGGTCACTCACAATTATTAAAAACTACAGTAAGTATAATGTTATAAAAACTGCAGAATGATGATTCTGTATAATTTAGGAATTCCTGAGAATTTTCAGAAATTTTGATTCCTCATTCTCACATCCCAAATATTAGTATGTCAGAAATTGGGAAATACTAATGACCAATATGTCTTTTCAATGAGACAAAATGGCTTAGGAAGCAGGTACTAAAGGGTCAGACTTCCACCAATACCTGATGGTCTCAAGGTACTCCAGTTAAGTGTGGGGAGGAGTTGGGGGAGACCTACTTTAAAAATTGTGGTTGCCTCTGGGCTCACTGCTGACTCGAATCATATAAACAAAAAACAAAATTTTTGAGAGAATTGTACCGTTAAAGGAACCATGGGCCTGGATTAAAAGTTTATGACTGTTTGAGACCCATGAGCCCCCAACTTTCTATAGGAAGCAGCAGAGTGAGAAAGCTCCTTGGGCCCCAAAGAGGACATATTCCTTAATGTCTGCCTCAAATGCGGCCAAGAAGGATAAAACTAAGAGATGGGACCTCCTAGATGATAGGATCAAGAGCCTTGGACACGAATACATTGGGGATTACCTCCTGAGAAACAGAATCAGGCTTGAATCAGGAATTTGTGCACCCCCATTGCAGAGGAAATCGTAGCAGAGAATTGCTTTGGCCCACTAACTGATTTTATGTCTCCCATCTTTCCCTTTCTGAATAGAAGTGTTTATTACAGTTTTTCTATCTCCTTTTCAATCTTCTATGTGTAGAGTATGAACAACTTTTTAGTTCATTGATTAACAGATCAAGAGGAGACTAGGGCACGCCATCTACTGATTTAGAAACTACAAGGAGATAGTGGACTTTGAGTTTGATGCCACTGATGCCAATAGGACTTTCGATGCCACTTTTGATGCCATTTGATGGCAATGGGACTTTGGAGTTACCTCTCTTCAGAATAGAGAATGTTTTGGCTGTGAGTCATAGGACTATCTGCCATATAATAGTGGTTCTCCCTAGAGAACCAGACACAGCAGGATTACACTTTCCTCATGGTTGAGTGGGACCATCTGTCTGGTTTTGGACTGTGAACTGTGGGCAAATATGACATGTCACTTCTAAACTGAAGCATTAAATTACTGATTTGAGACCCTCTAGATTTTTGCCTCTCCTCTGATTTGTTTGCTGATGATGTCTGAGATGGTTGCTCTGTTATCTGAGTTACTGTAATGAACAGAAAAATCACTGAACTTTTAGAATGAATGAGAACTTTGTCAACAGATTCAAATGTTTATAGCTGTGTTTTCAAGAACTTTTGTTTTGAGATTATATTATATGCAGACAAGTTTAGTTTGAACCTTATTTTTTTCTGGTGAGTTGAGCCTTAGATTGATAGCAGATTAAGTCTATCAGTCAGGATAGGTTAGAATGACATTGTAATAATCCCCCAAATCTCAATGACTAAAAGCAACAAAAATTTATTTCTCATTCATTCTAAAATTTTTCATGCCGGTGCCTAAGGACCCATCTCAGATTTTCTAACCTTTTTGATCTATCTCAGCAGCTCCTATCTTTTACTAATGCACGCTGTCCTCTGGCATAGTAATTTTACCGTATTAGTCCCTGTAGAGATTTTTCAAAAATTATCTTATTGCATAATTTAAAAAAAAGTTTTAGGACTTTCACTTCTCGCCAATTTGGAGTAATAAGGACTGGATTTACCCTCCCACCTGAAACAAAAAACAACCTGAAACAATGGTGTTAAAGTTAGTAACATCAGGAATGAAGGACAGTGATCCATGAGAGACAGAAAACAAGTGAAGTGAGCTCTATGATTACCTCAGCTTACTGCTTTGAGTTTCCGAGTCATAGCAGAGGAAATAGGAACTGAGGCAAAGTCAAGAGAGACCTTGAGTTGAGGAGGAAGAACTGAGGGCCCTGAGAGTTCTTAGGACCGAGTTACAGAGAGCAGAGAGCTGCATGGAGAGATGTGCAGTATTCAGCAGAGCACTATGTTGTGTGTCAGGTAACTACCAAAGGCTGGGAAAAGAACAATCAGAGGTGTAGGAGGAACAATGCTTGGCAGTTTAAACAGGACCAGAAACAGTGCATTCCCACTAGCCACAATGAAAAACCTTATAATTTATGGGGCATGGGTGGAGAACTCAAGAAGGTTTGCCTCAGTAGTATGGGAATAATTAACCCTAGACTGAGTACTGCCCTGTACCCAACAAACAAAGGATAAAAACAAACCTGCAAAGGTCAAGTAATTTCTAAGTATACTGTGTCCCAGAATAAAACTCAAGGTATACAGAAATACAAAAATATTGAATATCCACAAAGGTAAAATTAACCATATCTGACATCCAATCAAAGATTAGCAGGCCTACACAAAGGCAGGAAAACATGACCATAATGAGGAAAATCACTAGTCAGAATGAACAGATATCAGAATTAGTAGGGGGTACATTAGAATAATTAATATAACTGCTGTATCTTCCAAAAGTCAAGAAGTGACCTGGCACGGTGGCTCACACCTGTAATTCCAGCACTTTGGGAAGCCAGTGAGGGAAGATCACTTGAGCCCAGGAGTTCAAGACCAGCCTGGGCAACATGACGAGACCCCATCTCTCCAAAAAAAAAAAAAAAAAAAAAAAAAAAAAAAAAAAAAAAAAAAGCATAGCTTGGTAGTGTGCACCTGTGGTCTCAGCTATTTGGGAGGCTGAGGTGGGAGGATTGCTTGAGGCTGAGAGGTCAAGGTTGCAGTGAGCCATGATTGTACTGCTGCGTTCCAGCCTGGCTTGTAGAGTAAGACCCTGTCTCCAAAAAAAAAAAAAAAATTATTTTTAAAAGACCCAAATTGAACTTTCAGGGATAAGAGCTACAATTTCTGGGATAAAAATTATGCTGATTAGATTAATGGCAGATTAGACATAGCAGAAGAAAAGATCAGTGAGTTTGAAGACATAGAAATAGAAATTATCCAAGATGAAATAGAGAGGAAAAAAGGAGTTAAAAATTTATTTAAAAAAGGAAAAAGCATCAGTGAGCTATTGGACACCTTCAAGAGTTATAATATTTTCCAAACCTGAAAACGATCAACTCACAGATCCAAGAAGCTCAGTGAACCCCAAGCACAAGACACATGAAGAAAACTACACAAAGGCAACATAACTTGCTCAAAACAAGTAATAAAATTTTAAAAGCAATCAGATAAAAAAAGACATGTACATTTTGAGGAAAAAAGATAAGGATGTCTTCAGATTTCCTTAAAAGTACTGAGAGAAAAAAAATGTTAACCTAGAACTGTATTCCCAGCAAAAATGTCTTTCAAAAACAAAGGTGCAGTTACTCGGGAGGCTGAAGTGGGATGATTGCTTACAGCAATTAGTTCGAAGCTGTAAAGAGCTATGATCTTGTCTGTGGAGAGTCACTGCACTCCAGGCTGGGCAACATAGCAATATCTTGCCCCTTAAAAACACCTTTTTTTTTAATTAAACAAAGTCAAATACTTTTTCAGAATTTTTCATCACAGACCTGCACTACAAGAAATGCCAAAAGAAGCCCTGTGGACAGAAGATATATTTCTGAGAACGAATTATTTACCTGTATGTAAATTTTCCATGGCCTTACAGATTTTTCTTTCTCTCCTTGATCTGTCAGTTACTGAGAGAAATGTTTTAAAATCCCTCACTGTGGTGGTAGATTAGTCCATTTATAGCTGTGATTTCATGAACTTTTGTTTTAATTTGAGATTATATTATATGCAGACAAGTAATTTTTCTGGTGAATTAAGCCTTATTAATAGTGACAATGCAGAACGTTTATTTTGTTTGAAACAGTCATACAAGCTTTCTTTGGTTAGTATTTGAATGATATATATTTTCCACTGCTATACTTTCAACCTTTCTGTAGTATATACATACATTTTAAAAATACAATAAGATAATCTTTGTCTTTTAATTACAGCATTTAGTCCACTATGTTTATGGTAATGATAAATTGTGAACATTCTGTTTATTCTGCATTCTATTTTTATTTTTATTTTATTTTTTTGCTTTCTTTTGAAGTATCACTTTTCTCATCTTATTTTAATATTCTACTGGTTTTGGAGTTATATACAGACAGTCCTTGACTTACGATGTTTGACTTAGTATTTTTCAAATTTACAATGGTGCAAAAACAATACACATTCAGCAGAAACCGTACTTGTGAGTACCCATACAACCATTCTGTTTTTCATTTTCAATACAGTATTCAATAAATTACATGAGATATTTAACACTCTATTATAAAACAAATGTTAGATTATTTTTCCCAACTCTAGGCTAATATAAGCATTTTGAGCATGTTTAAAGTAGGCGAGGCTAAGCTATGATGTTCGGTAGGTTACGTATATTAAATGCATTTTCAAATTATGATATTTTTACCTTTCAATGGGTCTGTTATGACCCAACCTCATCATAAGTCCAGAAGCATCTGTACTTTATAGTGTTATTTAAAATTTTATTTTAATCTTTTAGTGGGTACTCTCCAGGAATTTACACCATGTATCCTAAATTTATTAAAGTCTATAGTTATCATATTTACCCTTTTCCCAAACAGGAGCCCAAAAATACTTAAATTCCACTTGAGACCATATACTCCTTTCTAAAAGGTGGTCTCTGCTACTCAGTTCTAGCCCAAGACTGGCCATCAAAAATGTAGGCTCAGAATGGGATATTACATACTTTGATTTTTAAGTGTTGTCCAGAAATGTGTGAGCAAAACAAAAATACGTTAACGGTTCACCAGTTATAAGCCGCTTTTAGGCCTAGGAAAGAGAATATTTCATGATGGCTTTACTCAGTAGTGGCTGCTACTGTTATCTACTCCTTGTCACATGTGGGGTGCTTTCTCCCCGGTTAAATAAGAGAAGTAAAAACTTCTAACAGCTTCAGTTTGTCTCTTCAGAAAATTATACCATGTATCCTTAACTTATTAATGTCTAAAGTTAATCAATTATTTTTAACCTCATCCCAAACAAGGAGGTATAAACACTTCAATTCCAATCTCCCATGGAGGAGTAGATGCCCCTTCTAAGGTGGCAGCGATGAGTCAGTTTAAGTCCACTATTGACAACCAGGAATGTAAGCCCAGTACTTGGTGTAAAATCTCCTGTTTTGTTTTGCCTTTGTCTTGGTTAATATGTTGTTGGCCAAACAAATTGTTTGCAAACCAGAAATGGCTGGCAAGCAGCCAGTTTTTAGCCTTTGCTAGGAACAAGTAGAGTGAATCATGATATCCATCTATTTACTCATTCATTTATTCAGTAAATGTTTGTTGAACCCATACAACTGTCCTACAATTGTGCTTTTTTTTTTTCATTATTATACTTTAAGTTCTAGGGTACATGTGCACAACATGCAGGTTTGTTACATATGTATACATGTGCCATGTTGATGTGCTGCACCCATTAACTCATCATTTACATTAGGTATATCTCCTAATGTTATCCCTCCCCTCCCCACTTCCCACAA
Source organism: Theropithecus gelada (assembly GCF_003255815.1). Classification (NCBI taxonomy): domain Eukaryota; kingdom Metazoa; phylum Chordata; class Mammalia; order Primates; family Cercopithecidae; genus Theropithecus; species Theropithecus gelada. The sequence goes on along the minus strand of NC_037674.1, from coordinate 31,912,517 downwards.
TAGGCCCTGGTGTGTGATGTTCCCCTTACTGTGTCCAAGTGATCTCATTGTTCAGTTCCCACCTGTGAGTGAGAACATGCGGTGTTTGGTTTTCTGCTCTTGCGATACTTTGCTGAGAATGATGGTTTCCAGCTGCATCCATGTCCCTACAAAGGACACTAACTCATCCTTTTTTATGGCTGCATAGTATTCCATGGTGTATATGTGCCACATTTTCTTAATCCAGTCTGTCACTGATGGACATTTGGGTTGATTCCAAGTCTTTGCTATTGTGAATAGTGCCGCAATAAACATACGTGTGCATGTGTCTTTATAGCAGCATGATTTATAATACTTTGGGTATATACCCAGTAATGGGATGGCTGGGTCACATGGTACTTCTAGTTCTAGATCCTTGAGGAATCGCCATACTGTTTTCCATAATGGTTGAACTAGTTTACAATCCCACCAACAGTGTAAAAGTGTTCCAATTTCTCCACATCCTCTCCAGCACCTGTTGTTTCCTGACTTTTTAATGATTGCCATTCTAACTGGTGTGAAATGGTATCTCATTGTGGTTTTGATTTGCATTTCTCTGATGGCCAGTGATGATGAGCATTTTTTCGTGTGTCTATTGGCTGTATGAATGTCTTCTTTTGAGAAGTGTCTGTTCATATCCTTTGTCCACTTTTTGATGGGGTTGTTTGTTTTTTTCTTGTAAATTTGTTTGAGTTCTTTGTAGGTTCTGGATATTAGCCCTTTGTCAGATAAGTAGAATGCAAAAATGTTCTCCCATTCTGTAGGTTGCCTGTTCACTCTGATGGTAGTTTCTTTTGCTGTGCAGAAGCTCTTTAGTTTAATTAGATCCCATTTGTCAATTTTGGCTTTTGTTGTCATTGCTTTTGGTGTTTTAGACATGAAGTCCTTGCCCATGCCTATGTTCTGAATGGTATTACCTAGGTTTTCTTCTAGGGTTTTTATGGTTTTATGTCTAACATTTAAGTCTCTAATCCATCTTGAATTAGTTTTCATATAAGGAGTAAGGAAAGGATCCAGTTTCAGCTTTCTACTTATGGCTAGACAATTTTCCCAGCACCATTTATTAAATAGGGAATTCTTTCCCCATTTCTTGTTTTTGACAGGTTTGTCAGAGATCAGATGGCTGTAGATGTGTGGTATTATTTCTGAGGACTCTGTTCTGTTCCATTGGTCTATATCTCTGTTTTGGTACCAGTACCATGCTGTTTTGGTTACTGTAGCCTTGTAGTATAGTTTGAAGTCAGGTAGCATGATGCCTCCAGCTTTGTTCTTTTGGCTTAGCACTGTCTTGGCAATGCGGGGTCTTTTTCAGTTCCACATGAACTTTAGTTTTTTCCAATTCTGTGAAGAAAGTCATTGGTACCTTAATGGGGATGGCATTGAATCTATAAATTACCTTGGGCAGTATGGCCATTTTCACGATATTGATTCTTCCTATCCATGAGC